>NC_139631.1:17566891-17596891 GCF_964638095.1 Poromitra crassiceps | reverse complement strand
TGTAACAGACACACCGCTGTCTCCAGTGTAACAGACACACCGCTGTCTCCAGTGTAACAGACACATCGCTGTCTCCAGTGTAACACACACACCGCTGTCTCCAGTGTAACACACACACCGCTGTCTCCAGTGTAACAGACACACCGCTGTCTCCAGTGTAACAGACACACCGCTGTCTCCAGTGTAACAGACACACCGCTGTCTCCAGTGTAACACACACATCGCTGTCTCCAGTGTAACAGACACACCGCTGTCTCCAGTATAACACACACATCACTGTCTCCAGTGTAACACACACATCACTGTCTCCAGTGTAACAGACACACTGCTGTCTCCAGTGTAACAGACACACTGCTGTCTCCAGTGTAACAGACACATCACTGGCTCCAGTGTAACAGACACACTGCTGGCTCCAGTGTAACACACACATCACTGTCTCCAGTGTAACACACACATCACTGTCTCCAGTGTAACACACACATCACTGTCTCCAGTGTAACATACACATCACTGTCTCCAGTGTAACACACACACTGCTGTCTCCAGTGTAACACACACATCACTGTCTCCAGTGTAACACACACATCACTGTCTCCAGTGTAACACACACATCACTGTCTCCAGTGTAACATACACACCGGTGTGAATAGCCTTGTTTGGTATATGAGAGAAAGCGTGTGTTTATGGGAGAGAAAAACAAAGAGACAGTTGAGTGAGAGGGGGTGCTGCAGAGATGGTGTGTGGTGTCTAACAGGATATCCTGTCTCAACTGGTCCAGGTGATTGAGTATCAGTGAGGATAGATGGAATGATCAGCCTGGCACCTCAGAGAGACTTTGTTTTATTCTTCTGCCCACTCCACTGCTTTACAACATTTACAAATGTGCCATACCATAGTTTGTGTGTGTGTGTGTGTGTGTGTGTGTGTGTGTGTGTGTGTGTGTGTGTGTGTGTGTGTGTGTGTGTGTGTGTGTGTGAGAGAGAGACTGTGTGTGTGTGTGTGTGTGTGTGTGTGTGTGTGTGTGTGTGTGTGTGTGTGTGTGTGTGTCTGTGTGTCTTTATGAAACTTTTTTTGGACACATCTGTTTCTTCCACAACAGTTCAGCACTGTATGCTGATAGGTTTGCATGTGTCTGTTTCCTGTTGGATGTCGATGTGCGTGTGCAGACGGTGTGTGTGTGTGTGTGTGTGTGTGTGTGTGTGTGTGTGTGTGTGTGTGTGTGTGCGCGCGCGTGTGCGTGCATGCTTTCTTGTTGGTATTGAGTCCTGAAGGTTATAGAGCACTTTCTTCCATCCCTTCATGGTTGTTATGGAAACAGCAAAGGAAGCAGAATGTAAAATTGTGTTTTGAAAAGAACCTTTTTAATCCACCAGGAACTTCTGACAGTTACTTATTATACTGTCAGAGGGAGTTTTCTTAGTGCTGGTGGTGGTACGGGGGGGGGGGGGGGGTCGGGGGGGGGGGGTTGGTTAGCCTAGGTAAACCCAGCCCCCACGTGACCTGCTCTCTCAGTTCCCAGTCACTAGTCACCTTGTGACTGTAAGCAGGGTGAGCCTGAGAGCAGGTCACTGGGGGCTGGGTTTACCCAGGCTAGGGGTTGGTGGGATGTGGCTAATATCCAGAAATGTGAGACCACCATATAGCATTGATGAGTATTCTGGGCCAACAGGTGTCTGTGTAATATCATCACATAGTAGATGGTTGCTACAGTGATAACTAGGTCAATCAACCCTGTGTACACATGTTGAACATGAAAGATGCTGGATCCCAAAATCTCTCTCTTCTTCTTTGGTGTTTTTACAGTGGTGCAGTTAGAGTGCTCACGCCATCTTGGGGGTGGCACACAGTGTTGGTTAGCTCCTTCGTGTTCCATGGGCACTTTGTGTTCCATGGCACTTTGTGTTCTATGGCACTTCCTAAGTCTGAGGTCGTAATCAGGAAGTGTGGAGTTACTCAGCATCAGTGTGGGCTGAAGGAGGAAATTGCTTAAAGTATTTTCAAAAACTCCACAATGGCCACAGATCTTGCGGTGGTCTTCCCTCCCCAATGGATTGGTCTGCCATTAAAAGAAAAATCCACCTTGAAACACTTGAACACTGATTAAAAAAGCAGCTGTTGGTGATGAACCTTGCATTTGTTGTTTGGTGGTGTAATCTTCTAATTCCTGCATATAAGTAAACGTACATCACATGACGTCAAGTGGAAACGGTAAACGGTAAACATCCAGTTCTGGTGTCAGTCCCACATAATCAAAGAGCAACGGCTTCTTTCTACACACTTCATTTTGTACTATCACTCAACAACAACAACACCACCACCACCACCAGCCTATTTAGGGCGTCAGCTGTCATTGGCCAGTTCAGCTGAGTCGCTACCACATAAAAAATAAAAAATAAACTTTTATGGCTGGTTTTATCTATGTTTTTATCTGCTAATTTTGTTTTGTTTGTTTGTGTTGCTTTTATTGTCGAGTGTCTCTTTCCGTTTGTTGAATTGTATTTTTACTTGGCGTTTTCATGCTGTGTGTGTACTGTACTTTATTCTGCATTTTTATTATCAACGGTGAAGCGCTTTGTGACTGCTGTTTTGAGAAGTGCTCTATGAATACAATGAGGGTAAAGTTGTGTGGCCAGCAGGCACCCACATCACCTCAGACTAGCGTGTGGCCAGGCACCCACATCACCTCAGACTAGCGTGTGGCCAGGCACCCACATCACCTCAGACTAGCGTGTCACAAACACATTTGGAAGAGATGTTGTCACTCCACAAGTTTCCTGTGAGAGAGTCATGCTTCTAGTTCTGCTGGGGTTTTCCTCACATGTCCCTGAGTGTTGGCTGATGTCATGTTGGAATAAGGAAGCAATGAGCAATCAGACAGAGGACCATCACAGTGTCACACAAAGACTTGGAGGCTATAAACCCTTTTCACAGCAACCGTTTTGATGTGGTAAAGCAGGTCTAACCAATACCATTAATGATGCTTCCCTTCCATGTACAGTAGGTGTTCAAGTGCCAGGGCCCTCATTAATGTTATTGGTGAGTGACGCCTGCTTTACTTCCTGCTTTACCACCTCAAAGTGGTTGCTGTGAAAAGGGCTATTTCCAGTAGTTTGGCAGGAATGATTTCCACTTACTGAAGTAGCATTGCTGTCCATCCCTTCATCAGCAGACAGGCAGAGTGTGAGAGTGAGTTGTACTCTCTTCGTCCTCTGGTTCTGTCTGCCCCTGTCGCTGCGCTGTATAGATCCGATTGTCATAATTTATGCTTGGACACACACACACAGATTGGCTGATGAAATGCAGTGGCATGTCTGCTACACCCCTCTCCTATTGTTAACCATGGCAACTCGAATGCGAGCGGCTCCTGTCGGTGGTCCATTGACAGGGGCAATGTTGAAGGTCGGTCAGGGCAGATTTAGAGGTGAAGAAGACATGAAGAAGTCATCTGGGATCCGGCAGCATCGGCGCGCCACAGGAGCGCTCAGACACATGTTCTGCAGGTTGTGTCATTTCATCCTACTACTATAATAGTTCTCACAGCAGCCATTTTGTGTCTAAAAGGCAGGGTAAACACAGGTGCAACCAACACATTAATGACCCAGTACTGGAACACCTAAATGGATTGGAAGTTGGAAAACCCTCATTAATGTTTTGGTTGCACCTGTGTTTACCCCGCCTTTTAGACATAAAATGGCTGCTGTGAAAAAGGGCTATTGGAAAGCCGTATCCGTGTCCATGTGTCCGTCCGTCCAGAGTTGTAAGGCACACCGTTGCTCCGATCATCTCCAAACATGACAGAAACACTTTTCAGGGGTGTGGCATGAAACTGGTCCTGACCAGCACCTCCTCCGTAAGGAGTGGACAACCCTCAACCGCCTGAGGACAGGTGTGGGTCGTTTCGCTGCATCAATGCAGAAGTGGGGTCTCACAGACAGTGCCCACTGCGAATGTGGGGACCCATCACAGACTGTGGAACATGTGATGACCAGCTGCCCCAAATACCGGCCACCGAATGGTGATCGTGGGCTAATTGACCTGGACAATGACACACTGGACTGGCTTGCTGCAACGGAGCTGAAGGTCTAAGGACATACTGTACGACAGAAGAAGGTGTGGGGTTAAAAAAATAAGAAAGAAAAGGCGCCCATAGGGGGTGCTACAGCAATGTTTTAGATTTTAAATGGCCATAACTCACACACACCCTCAAACTTGGGGAGTGCGCTTAGGGGGAGTGCACTGCCACGTGCATAGTCATAGCGCCACCTACTGGTAAATCAACATCATCTCGAGAACTGTTCATCCGATCGACTTTAACCTTGGGGAGTGCGCTGCCGGGAACCGGATGGAGTGCGGTGCCCAATTTTGGACACGCGCATAGTCATAGCGCCACCTACTGGCAACACAAAAAGTGGTTTATCTCGAGAACCGTTCATCCGATTAAACTTGGGGAGTGTGCTGCCGGGAACCCGATGGAGTGGGGTGCCAATGAGTTGGCATGAGTTTGGTCACACCCCAAAAAAAGGTGGTGCCCATGGCACATTGTCTCCAGAGCCTCCACAGTCTGAACATAACTTTATAACAGATATTCAGCAAGTCAGAGGAACATTGTTAAGCACAGCTCCTTAAGGGAGGGCAATGTAGCAGTTCAGAGTGTCACACATGCCATTGACATTGTCTCATTAATCCCCCATGCCAACACCCAGTCCGTTTGGCTGCTGGACTTCCTCCTTTCTCCTGCTGAATTCTAGTGAGATGAGATCTCTCTCTCTCTCTCTCTCTCTCTCTCTCTCTCTCTTCTTGATATGAAATCAATTCTGGAAGAAGACATTGTAGTAGCAGGTTCACTTGAAAAGGCTGGTTCTCTGCGTGTCTGTTTGTGGGAGGTGAGGTTGCTTGGAGAATGGCAGCAGATTCTGAATTGTCCCAACTTCAACTTTAGGGCTTGTGATCAAATCAACGAAGAGTGCAAAAGGCAGCTAAAATGGGACTGGAGATGAAATTTCCTAATGGAAGCAGTGAAATCCAAAACATAAGGAGGGAAATTCCCCCAACAAATTGCACCCTGGCAAGAACAAAACGATCATTCCAATCTTCATTCAAGCTTTCTTTTATGGATTTGATCTTTAGTATGCTGCATAACGTCTCTGAAAGCTCCTGTGTTTTCCCCAGGCCCTGACGTCTGACCTCTTCTCCTGTGTTGTGTGATTGGTTATCAGGATGGGTGCGTCGGACAACATCTACAAAGGGCGCAGCACCTTCATGGAAGAGCTGACGGAAGCCTCAGAGATCATCGCCCGGGCCACCGAGCGCTCATTGGTCATCCTGGATGAACTGGGGCGGGGCACCAGCACCCACGACGGGATAGCCATCGCCTATGCCACCCTGGAGTACTTCATCAGAGATGTAAGTGTGTGTGTGTGTGTGTGTGTGTGTGTGTGTGTGTGTGTGTGTGTGTGTGCGCGTCTCCTGCTGTCCCGGTCGTTGCTCCACCCCCTCTGCCAATCTTGGGAGAGCCAGAGACTAGCACATGCTTCCTCCGATACACGTGCGTCAGCCACTTTTATTCACCTGACAGCGAGGGGTTTCATAGCATGTGTGGGAGGATCACGCTATTCCCCCCAGTTCCCCTCCCCCCCACACCGACCAGAGGAGGTGCTAGTGCACTGCACTAGCACACTGCAGTGACCAGGACACATACCCTTAATCCGGCTTCCCACCCGCAGACACGGCAAATTGTGCCTGTATAGACGCCCAACACAAGGGCTCGAACCTGCGACCCTTGTGTTGGTAGGCAGGGAATCTACTGCTGCACTACAAGGATGCCTATGACTGTGTATCCTGATGGTGGGGGAACAGGACTGATTAGATATTTAAAACTACATTAGAAGAGCACAGACCTCCGCCAAGGCCAATGTTTGTTCATGAGGCTTGTTCCAAAGTGTAATGGGTTTCATGAAGATCGGCCCAGTCGTTTTTCTGTAACACTGCTGACAAACAAGACAGACAAACGGCACTGAAAACATCATCACCTCCTCGACGGAGGTAACAAGGAAAGCAAGAAGAGATGCGGTGAAATGAGAAGAGAGAATGGGAGTGATGAGAAATAATGGAGAGGTTGACTGGAGTTTGGGGCATGCAACGGTTTGTATGGAACACACTCCACTGTGTGTGTGTGTGTGTGTGTGTGTGTGTGTGTGTGTGTGTGTGTGTGTGTGTGTGTGTGTGTGTGTGTGTGTGTGTGTGTGTGTGTGTGTGTGTGTGTGTGTGTGTGTGTGTGTGTGTGTGTGTGTGTGTGTGTGTGTGTGTGTGTCATGACAGTTTGTTTTGCAGACAGGGATGTGGCCCTAGAGACACCATGGCAGCAGACCAGCTCTTGAAAACGAAGCATAATTGTGGAGAAGCTTGATCTATAATGTTAATATGCTGTATTGATCCCTAGATCCCTAATTGTTGAAGTGGATGTTATAGCACGCCTCATTTAATCCTCATAAAGGAGCCGCGTCAAGGCGGATGAGAGATTCATCTCCTTTCTCACTAATGTGCATATATCTATCTATATATATATATATATATCTATATATATATAGATATATATAGATAGATATGTGTATATATATATAGATATGTGTATATAGATATATATAGATATGTGTGTGTGTATATATATATATATACACATATCTATGTGTATATATATATGTGTATATATATATATACAGTATATATGTGTATATACATATATATATATATATATATATATATATATGTGTGTATATGTGTGTATGTATATGTATATGTACATATATATATATATATATATGTATGTATATGTACATACATATATATATATATATATATATATATATATATATATATATATATATATATATATATGTATGTATGTATGTATATGTACATATACTGTATATGTATATGTATAGTCACTATTTCTTAATGACACGTTTCCCGCTTGCTCTTGTCAGCTGTCATGGAGAAGGTGCATGTGGAAAGCAGGCATGGCCAATTTTAGCCAGCAAAGACAGGTGTAAGAGGAGAGAGGAACAGAAGCTCAGGTTCAAAGGAGGAGACATGAGATTCATGTCTGGGCAAGGTGTTCTCAGGATCAGTGCTCCTAGGGATGTGTGTGTGTGTGTGTGTAGTGGGAGTATTTGAGGTGGCACAGTTGCCCCATTGGGTGCAGAGAACAAACTTGACGAGAACAAACTAGTCAAGCATGCGAGCACAAATAACGCATCTTTGCAGTTTGTGATGCGTTGTGTGTTGAGGTTGCACCCTCAATTAAGATACACAGCTGTTCATTGTCCCAGCTGTTTCTGCTGGGAACTGTTTCTACTCTGCACTATAGTGTAATGAAACTTGCCCTCCCCTCATTATCCAAGTCACCATCCAATGCATCTTGATATTTTGTGCTCAGCAGTAGGTTAGCAGTAGGGCTGCAGTAGGGCTGCACAATTAATCGAAAAATGGAATCCAAATCCAAGTGCAATTTTCAAATGGCTGGAGGTGCATATGTTGCAAGTTGAAATGTGTGTCAAAATGCCATTTAAATGAAATAGTGTTGTGCTGCAGAGATTGTCCTGGCCTACACACCATATTCGACAGACTTCAGAAGATATCTTTGTTTGGTACAGATCCGCGAGCCGGTTCCCTGCTCTGGGGCTGTCTGTAGTGAGTGAGCCAGCCAGCGAGCACACAGCCCACAGCGCCCTATTTATATTATATTGTGTTTGTTTTAACATAGATTGTTATTAAAAACGTGACCGGTAAGTTTCATACTGTATTTGTCTCCCTCTGCTCAGAGGCACTGCAGGGCAGGGCACTCGACTTGTCTCGCAACAGTCAGTCTCGTGCCCTCGTGCCAGACATGCCCACTTTTCAACGGTCAAATCAAACTCCTCCAAACGTTATGTCCCGTCTCTCTATCCTGTTTCGTTCGGAAATGCGTCGTGATAAGGAAGACAGATCCTCGAACGAAATGCCATTTCAGCTCACACACACACACACACACACACACACACACACACACACACACACACACACACACACACGGTTTTCATGAGAGCGTGGTATTGAGATCTCTCAGGACCATGGCACGTTGTTTGGTGCACACACAATTGTGTTGGAGAGACACACATGAGAGAGGGTTGTTTAACATGAGCGGTACAGAAATCTTAGGCAGTTGTGCAGTTTGCACTTGGCATTTGCTTCTGTAAAGGGAAAGAATTTATCAGCTCAGATGGTCGATGTTGACACCTGGGGGGCATATTTATTCTTGCACTTGGCTAAACTTGTTTTGCTGGCTCGGCAGTGGTGAAGAAGCGGATATGGGCCACACAAACATTGATTGTGCACTTTGGCTGCCTGGTGGTTGTGGGAGGACGAGCCTTTGGGTGCAGCTCACAGCTCAGTCCATAGTGACTAGTATTACCTTTGCCACATGCTGAGGCCCTTTGATGTGCCTTCTGGGTAATCAAGCTGACAAGCTGTGTCCAATCTATGAAAACATGTGTTTTGGTATTTGTATATATTTTTAATTTTACAAGACTTTATTATAGTCAAAAAGGCCCAAATTGCCCTCAATTACCCTTGTGCAAATATAGAAGAATAAACATTTATTTTCGAAAAATCCCTTCCAATTTTCATGTTTTGCCAGTTCCGCATTAATCTTGGGACAGAGTCTTGGAGTTATGTAATGTTGCTGGAAAATGTAAACGTTTAAGTAACAGCTAATGCAACATTGGAGCTGTTGTTGGCAGGAGGAGAGCTGGCAAACCACCTGTTGTGTAACAGCATTGATTTGTTGGAAAAGCTTTGCTATTCAAGGAAGGAGAAAGAAAATAAGTGCTGTATAGCAGAGCCTGCGCTATACAGCCAGACCTGCCATGCAGCCTCTTCCTCTTCCTCATCACAGATGCCTGTCCAGGTTGTTATACTAACGTACTTTTCCCTGTCCCCTTTTATTCACACTAACAACCAGCCTTAATAGACCCTTCTCACGGGGGGCATTTTGTGTCAAAAGGGCAGGGGAAACACAGGTGCAAGCAAAACACTAATGAGGGTTTCAAACTTCCCATGATTGGAATTTAGAAACCCTCATTAGTGTTTTGCTTGCACCTGTGTTTATTCTGCTTCTTCGACACAAAACGGCCCTCGTGAAAAGGGTCTATAGGCTTCACACTAAACGTACTACAAATTGTTCTCAACTTGAACTATGACATGAGCATGTGAGTGCACTACACTAGTAATCATATATAGTAGCCAGGCATGGAGCCACATCCAGCTTTACATGTGGACTCTAGGGCTGCGCCCTCCTGATCGATTGGTCGATTGTTTGGTCGATGTGCTCTTGGTCGACCAGATTCATGTTGGTCGGACAATCGCTGATGTTAATAATTAATAGGAGAAATTCAATTTCATAACAAGAAAAGCGATCCGGAACGAACGTGCAAGTTACAACATGGACCTTTTCTAGAAGCGCACTTAGGAGCAGAACGTAAGTTACGGAGGTAACTATGGATCTGTGAATTCCTGGATGACTGCCAGTGGCAGTTAAACACTGTGAATAATGACCTTGCGCTCCGTGCAGACGAGTCGACCACGCCACAAAGTTCAGGTACTCAGGGATGAGCTCCTCACAGCTGTCCATGATGAAGACTCTACTCTCCTCATGAACAGCTTGATGTTGTTCTTTTTCTTGTTCTCAAGGAAATCAAAGGGCACATGGCGGGGAATGAAGAGCAAAGCCCTGAATTCGAGCTGGCCCTCTACTGAGAAGTGCTTGACAGCCAGGTGATCCTCCCAGTCAGATTCTTGTAGAACTCTCCATACTCCTTGTTGGTGATGTCGTCAGGGTTCCTGGTCCAGATGGGCTTTGTCTTGTTCAGCTGCTCCTGTTCAATGTACTTCTACCTGATCTTCTTTTTCTTCTTCTTGTCCTTGTCTTTGGAGTCCTGCTCGTCGTCAGAGCCCATGTCCTTGATCTTTGGTTTGTCGTCGGCATCGTCTTTCTCCTCCTGTCTTCTCCTCCTCTGCCTCGTCATTGCTGATCTCCTTGTCGCGCTCCTTCTCCATGAACAGTGTGATGGGGTAAAGCAATGAACTGGGAGTGCTTCTTGACAACTTCCTTGAACCTCTTCTCCTCCATGTACTCGGTCTGGTCCTCCTTCAGGTGCTGAATGACCTTGGCTCCGCGGCCAATGGGCTCCCCACTGTCGACCTTGACTGAATGAGCTTCCGTCAGAGGATGAGGGTCAAGGTGCGCTCAGCTACATTGAGGATGATGTCGATCGTCAGCTCCTTGCCACTCCTTACCAGGCTTTCATAGTGGATTTTGTCCAAAGCATCAGAAGCATTGGAGATCACTTGCCTGAGGAAGATCTCCTTGTTGGAATAAAAGGTGTTGATAATCAGGGACATAAGCTGAGCAATCTCTCTGCCTAGAAGGCAAAGGGCTCATCCTCATCCTCTTGACGCATTTCTTCAGGCATGTTCCGTTGAGTTATCTTCTTGAATAAAATCTCTGATGTCACCAGTGATGTCACTCGAGCAATTACAATCTTATTAACACTGTTATCTCAAACAGCCGCAACCTCTTGCCAAGGTAATCTCAATTAATAAAAGAAAGTTGCTGTGTTTTAGATCTCATAAAAAATACCTTTTTATGTTCTGTGATTTCATGTTTACTATTCTCACAGCTACAGTACTGTGCAAAGTCTTAGGCACCCTAGATGTTTTTTTAATATGTTTTGTCTTAGGTGTTGGTTTTCTGCCACAAGGAAACATGAACAAGCCGTTGTGTTCAAACAAATGACAAAACATGACCCGAGGCAAAGGCCATCCCCTAGGCAACCTCCTCTCGTTGACCCCTGGCTGGGATAAGTAGGCGTTGGGCCACCGGAAGCAAGGTCAGACTCAGAACTCAACACTCGCTTTGTTCACATTTACACACAATCTCTCTCGATCTCTCTCTCTCATGCGTCATGCGCTTTTGCGCACGCACGCACACACACACACGCACACACACACACACACACACACACACACACACACACACACACACACACAGACAACACAACCTCCTTCAGTGAGAATGGTGTTTGTTGTGACATGTGGAAAGAGGCTAGGCTGTTGAGTGAGAATTGGATTTGTGTCTAATTGGAGAGAGAGGAGTAACGAGAGAGACAGCAGCACTGACTTTGACACCTCTGCCCTTTCCTCAGGATTAGATTACTGACTAGAAGCACACTGTCACACACACACACACACTCTCACACCCTACAGGCTCTTTGATGGTGTTTCATTATAGACGAGCTGACAAGAGGGGCTAGGCTCTACAGGTGTAAAGCAGACACTAACCTCAAGATCAACACCCATTAGAGAGTTACTGTCAGGGAAGAACACCTGCATCAGGTGACATCGTCCAGTGAAAGTATTTTCTCTGGCATGTGACTCATTGGCACTATGCCAACAATGCTATTTTATGACCAGTGAGCCTGTTAGACACAGCCTGTCCCATCTGGAGCTGGCCTGCTCAGCGGTTGACCTCTCCAAGCATTCCTCTGTCCCTTTTGTAAACACACAGCTGAGATGTTAATGTAGGCTAAAACTGTGTGTGTGTGTGTGTGTGTGTGTGTGTGTGTGTGTGTGTGTGTGTGTGTGTGTGTGTGTGTGTGTGTGTGTGTGTGTGTGTGTGTGTGTGTATTTTTAGACATTCTTCTCCAGCACCCAGAACCATACTGTAGTTACAAGATCATGTGCTGACCACTGATCAGCTAGCCCCAGTGTTTACCTCTATTTTCTGTCCTGGAGTAATTTCTTTCAGATTTCTTTTTTTTTTTAAGTTTTCACACCCACAGAAACAATTGAGGGTTGAGTGCGTTTTTCTGGTACTTTGTCCCATTCTGTTGTCCCCACATGCTTCAAAATGTCCACCCTTATCCTTGCACCCAAGAAGACCAACTCGGCCTGCTTAGATGACTATCGGCCCTGTAGCACTGATCTCTGTGGTGAAGTGTTTTGAGAGATTCATTAAAGACTTCATCTGCTCATCTCTGCCCAGCTCATTGGACCCGCCCACTTTTTTGCAGCTCCGGTTCCATAAGAGAATTCCCCATTCATTTTCTCCATAGATGTTTAGAAAAATCCTTGTCAAGAGTTTTAAGCCTGGAGCCAAGCCAACCAGACCACACCAGACTGAATCGTGAGTGACCATAGAACATTTGACTCTGAGCAAAAATAAAAAGCAGGGGGGAAATTATACTTTTGACCCCCAAACACGCCCCCCCCCCCCCCCCCCCCTTCCCCCTGTTGGAATAATCTTGGAATAATCCTACCTGTCTGTCGTGCACAGTCAGAGGGGAGGGGGAAAAGCCAGTGCTGAGGGAGAAAATTAAGCACACATGGGCAAAATACGGCCCCAGGGCCGGACCCGGCCCCTGGACCATCTCAATCCGGCGCCCAATGTCCTCAAAGAAAAACAAAACAACCCCCAAAGGCTCATCTGCTACAGCCATTGGATTTGTCTCACTATATATTATATTATATCAGGGGATTAACAGGAGAAAAGATCAATCACAGCGGGAGAGAGGGTTAAAAATAGGGAGTGTATGGCAGGCATGATGTCCATTGTGTGGCCCTTCGCTTACTTTATGTAAGTCAGTATGGCCTTCTGGAAAGAAATATTGCCCACCCTGAAGAAGCAATCCAGTCTGTCAAAACTTTCACCAATCTAATCTCATTATGACAGGCAGAGAATAGGCTACATTTTGCTAACCGACGTGTTTAGAAGAACCTTCTCACTTTGTTCAGACAGTCTTGCTATAGTGTAGCGTTATATTTTACATGCTTGCTGTTATACTGTATTTGAAACTACCAATGAGATTTGCTTGGGGAGCATATGAGAGAGCGTGAGACAGATGGGGATTAAAGTGGCTACATGCAGAGAGAGAGAGAGAGAGGCACACACGCAGAGAGAGAAAGCACTTTGGTCGCTGCTGGGTTCTCGGAGTCGGAGCGTCAAGGCAGTTAGTGCTTGTTTGGTCGTTTAAAACAGGTCGACTTCAAAACACGAGCGTCAGACATACATATAACTGTACATCTGCACATACTTACCTACACACACACACACACACACACACACACACACACACACACACACACACACATACACACACACACACACACACACACACACACACACACACACACACACACACACACACACACACACACACACACACACACACACACACACACACACACACAGTTTTAGCCTACATTAACATCTCAGCTGTGTGTTTACAAAAGGGACAGAGGAATGCTTGTTGCATAGTATATGGATGCAAACATAGAGGAGCAAACATGAATGCTATTAGTAGTCATCCTGGAGGATTGTGCTAATTGGAATTCATACAGTATGCACCATTAAACCTGGAGCATATTTGAGATAGGATTAGAGTCAGGTGAGTCAGTCAGTAGAGATGCTGTCCAAATTACAGTCAGGTGAGTCAGTCAGTAGAGATGCTGTCCAGATTACAGTCAGGTGAGTCAGTCAGTAGAGATGCTGTCCAGATTACAGTCAGGTGAGTCAGTCAGTAGAGATGCTGTCCAGATTACAGTCAGGTGAGTCAGTCAGTAGAGATGCTGTCCAGATTACAGTCAGGTGAGTCAGTCAGTAGAGATGCTGTCCAGATTACAGTCAGGTGAGTCAGTCAGTAGAGATGCTGTCCAGATTACAGTCAGGTGAGTCAGTCAGTAGAGATGCTGTCCAGATTACAGTCAGGTGAGTCAGTCAGTAGAGATGCTGTCCAGATTACAGTCAGGTGAGTCAGTCAGTAGAGATGCTGTCCATTTGAGAGTGACCAGAGTGGTCGGTGGTGGGGATGGAGGGGCTGGTGGTCATCAAGCAGCCATTAGCACCTAATCAGACTATTAGCCAGGGTGTTAGCCTTTCTACCTTCCACTGTAGGTGGACAGCAGTGAAGAGAGTGTGTGTGTGTGTGTGTGTGTGTGTGTGTGTGTGTGTGTGTGTGTGTGTGTGTGTGTGTGTGTGTGTGTGTGTGTGTGTGTGTGTGTGTGTGTGTGTGCGCGTGCGCGTGCGCGTGCATGCGCGTGCGTGAGAGAGAGAGAGTGTGTGTGTGTGTGTGTGTGTGTGTGTGTGTGAAATAGTGTATCGTGAGTGTGTGTCTCTGGAGGTCTGTGTGTTTGGAGGTCCTCTGGCACTGGCTTGTTAGTCGTTCCCAGCGTGAGGACAGAGACCTACAGGGAGTCCTATGATCCTCGCCTCTGGAACAACTTGCCAGAGGTGCTGAGGGCATCACAATCTGTAAACACCTTTTAAACAAATCGGAAGACATACCTTTTCTACCCTCTTTTACTTTGCTCTGCTGTTATTTCCTATACTATTCTTTCCCTATTTTACAGTCTATTTTAACTGTATTGTCTTTTCATTGTTGTATTATATTCCCATGGGAATTGTTGTATTTTTATTGTATTGTTGTATTTTCAATTGTTAAATGAGAATTTCTGAATTTCTTAACATGGACCCTATCTTTGTATTTTTTATGTTTAACTAATTTGAGCAGAACATTTTGAAATTGATGAAGATCACAGCTGCTTTGCGTGCATGCCACACCAGTCGGCAGCCCGTGCACCTATGTCTACTCAAGCTTATTTTTGCACCGGACACAGGCTGATTGTTATTGTAAAAGAGAGAGAGAAAATGAATGCTTGTATTCACCTTGCTTGTTCACCCCCTCTCTCTGCCTGTCTCTCCATGCCTGGTTTTTCAGTTTGTATTGTATGCATATCATTTTACTCAGCTCACATAAATACAGGCGAATTCAAATGCCTCATCCATATTCTCGAAATCAGCTAAATATTCTGCCATAACTTACAAAATATTTGAGATAACAAAAGCTACGCTTTCTGTTACTCCAAACCAACATTGCCAGCTCCTGGCTTGCCCCATCACAGCTGACTTCCTGCAAAAATGCAACTCTCGCGAGACTCGCCAGACTCTCGCGAGACTTGGATCAAGCATAAGCTAAATATCCCTCTATAATGTAATGGAATAATCTGATCCTGCAGTGGTAAAAACAAGTTTAGTGCAGGAGGGGCATGTGTGCAAAGCGGCTGCCAACTGAAGTGATCTTGGTCAATACTGCACCAATTTCAAACATTTCTGCTCAAATTAGTTACTTATAGCGGCACGGTGGCGCAGTGGTAAGCGCTGTCGCCTCACAGTATAGAAGGTCCTGGGTTCGATTCCCACCTGGGACGCTGTGAGCGCTGAAGGAGTGCGTACCCGTCCGCATGTCCTCGAGTGAACACCGCCCGGGTGGGGTCGTCAAAAGGGCCTTTCTGTGTGGAGTTTGCATGTTCTCCCCGTGCCCCCTGGGGGTTTCCTTCATATAGGAACCCCACACCAAAACATGCAATATCCTGGTCGCTGATGTGGTGCCTCCTCTGGTCGTTAGGGGCACCTGTTCAGAGGGAGGGGAACTGGTTGGAATAGCGTGATCCTCCCACGTGCTATGTCCTACCGGTGAAGCTTCCCCTGTCAGGTAGGGATGCACGATATATCGGCAATCATATCGGTATCGGCCGATGTTGGTCATTTTTTAACATATCGGTCATATCGGTATCGGTCAGATGTTGCAATGTTAATATCGGTTATCATTATCAGCCAAATTCTTCACATTGATATGAAATAATGCAGTAAATCTATGATTTATGGGCTTTTCCAAAGGCTTTGCAAATAAAGAAATGCATAACTTTTTCAAATTCAGTGTTAACATGTGTTTTTCAGTATGTACAAAATGTGATGATCATAAAAATTTGGTTTTATACAGATCATATCGACATCGGTAAATATCGGTTATCGGCCATAACAGCAATGTTAATATCGGTTATCGGCATCGGCCAAAATTTTCATATTGGTGCATCCCTACTGTCAGGTGAAAAGAAGCGGCTGGCTACTGCCCATGTCTCGGAGGAAGCATGGAGCCAGTTTCGGCTCTCCCCAGATCAGCAGAGGGTGGAGCACCAACCAGGATAAATAAATAAAAAATTAGCACTAATGGGGGATAAAAATGGGATAAAAAATCAGGAAAAAATTAGTTACTTATACATAATACCGAAATTCTCCTTTAACCACCTTGTATTGCAATTTTGTACGAAAGGTGCTATGTAAATAAAGTCTGATTTGTGATTTGATTTGATTTGATTTGATTTGGAGCACGTGAGCGTCACCGCACACGTCTCTCTCAGCGGGGGGTAATTCTAGTGACATGTGACCTTTCCTAGAGAGAGCAGTTAGCGTGCTAATCCTGAAGCTGGCCCCGTCCGGCAGCGGCCTGTCTGCTGCGATGATGTAAGACCAGAGCCTCGGGCCTGATCCACCACGAGAGCTCATAGACCATTTATTGTCGTTACCACCATCATCACCCCCATTGATTATGTATAATATACAACTACATCATATCTACACAACATACCTTAGGTTACATACATGACATACAACATACTACACATTTGACTAGAGTATATACATTACAATACTACAGCATATCTTTAGACTGTGGGAGGAAACCGGAGCACCCGGAGGAAACCCCACGCAAACACGAGGAGAACATGCAAACTCCACACAGAAAGGACGGGTGGATAGATTCGAACGCACAAACTTCTTCCTGTGAGGTGACAGTGCTAACCACTGAGCCACCGTGCTGCTGTGCTTGTTCTAGATACTTCAGTTTTAGGATTTTCATTGTCAGGAGAATATGTGTGAAAAAAATATCGACACAACGGTCAGTCCGTGACATGTATGGGAAGTGAATGCTTTGTTAATGCAGCCATAGTGGATGCATGGTCCCTGCTCCATTTACATGTGATTGAATTGTTGAGAGGAGAGGAAATGTGTGTATTCAGGAATAGCTTTTAGCAGCTTTCCTGAGAGCACAGTGCTGAGTTAAAGTGCGCGTGTGTTTGACAGACTAACACCCCATCTACACCTGGTTTTTAAATGTGACCTGTATCCAGATACGTTATCTGGATACAGGTCACATTTAAAAACCAGGTGTACATGGGGTGAAAGAGAGTGAGTGAGCCAGTTCACAGCAGCCATGGTTTTTTGATTTGCATGCCTTGGCTTGACCCTTAATGCCTGAGGTCAATCGCAGAAGCTTTGGGTGGCTCCCTCCAGGGCCTTACTGAAGAATAGAGGGATGAAAACAAGTGGATTCACTTCCTTCAATTTCTCCCCACAGATTGGAAAGCAAAGTGCTGCATTTTAAAAATGAAAGGCAGAAAAATGGAAGGAGTGACTGCAGAGACCCCTAAGAGAGAGAGAGAGAGAGAGAGAGCGGGGGGGGGGGGCAGTAGATGGGCTACTCTTCCTCAGTTCAGACTGCTGTTCAGTTGCAACATGGACTGTGTTGCATAATATTACTTGCCATGTAGTTCCGGCTGTTACACTTTTGTTCTCTCATCTCTGTCTTTTTCTCTTCCTCTGCTTTTGATCAATATTCACCAGGATCAAGTGACAAATGGCCAGATATTTGAGTATAAAAAACATTTAGTAGGTTCAAATCACCATTGATTGATCAGAATATACATATTTGAGCAAGGGTAAAGATGGATGTATCCACCTAAAATATGATGAGATAATGATGAGATAATGTTTGAAAAGGTAAGGGTTTAGCACATTTTTTTTAAATGTTTTGTCAGGGAATGGTGTATTTAGCAGGGCTATTAAGCTGATCATGCGCTGGAGAGGAGCCGGCTTTCTAGCTTAATTTGAAAGTCTGCTTTTGGCTTCACTTTATTTGATTGTTTCTGTTTTGTTATCGTGTTTGATTGGACTTTGGCTCATTGATTTCCAAATCGGATCTACATCTGGAAATGCTATCTGGATAATGAACAATCCAACGTCAATGCCTTGTATTTACAGCTGGTGTTTATACACGTTCCTGTCTGCATTCTGTCCACATTGTCATCAGATGTCATTGTTCGCACGCACTATGCAAATCTAGTGAGTAGGTGGGAAGGTGGCAAGTCTGTCTATTGTCGGTAAAAGTGAACATGGCAGGTGTGTAGGGTGAGATGTGTTGCTGCTGTACAGCTACAGCCTCTACTTACTTTTCCTTCTTTTCTTACTAGAGCATTTTAAGATCTCTGCCTGCGGTGATGAGTGCTGGCACTCCTACACCTTGGTTGGATATTTTTATATTGACTCTGGAAGAGATCGGATCATATAATGTGATCCATGTGCGTTTATAGCTTGCATTTCTACTTATCTGGATACGGATTTTAATTCCTGCTGTAAATGGGGTTCTATATAAAACGCTGAAGAATGGCCAAATTGTAAGTGCGATGGTGGGATGTTAAAGCTCCAAACTCTCTCCCTCTCCCTCCTAAGGTGAAGTCCCTCACCTTGTTTGTGACCCATTACCCTCCTCTGTGTGAACTGGAGCGGGCGTATCCAGCACACGTGGCCAACTACCACATGGCATTCCTACTCAGTGAACCTGACATCGCCATTGACACTGAAGGTATCTGTGTGTGTGTGTATGTGTGTGTGTGTGTGTGTGTGTGTGTGTGTGTGTGTGTGTGTGTGTGTGTGTGTGTGCGCACATAAAAGTGCCTTCGTTTTTGGTGGAAGAGGAAACATGTTGGTTTGATTATTATAGTTTAAATAAGTTTAGATTCATCTTATTTCAGTGATTTGTAAATCATTATAATTAGGCTCTTCATTGAGACTATAATGTGTGTGTTTATGTGTGCGTGTGCGCGTGCTGACAGAGGGTGAGGTTCAGCCAGAATTCATCACCTTCCTCTACCAGTTAACTGAAGGAGCTGCAGGGCGGAGCTATGGCCTGAATGTCGCACGACTGGCCGATATCCCAGATCCTATACTACACACAGCTGCACGTAAGGCCCGAGAACTGGAGAGCATGGTCAATGCCAGGAGGTACAGTACTACACACGCACGCGCACACACACACACACACACACACACACACACACACACACACACACACACACACACACGCAGAACATCCACCCAGACCATCTCTATTAAAGCCAAAAGACACCCTCACCTTAAATCTAACAGATATTCCTGTGATCTTGGAGAGTTCCTTAAGTCTGGCAAACACAAACGGAGCATGAAAGCAGGGAACTAAGAATCGAATCTGTGTTATGAAATAATAAAACTTGAAGCAGCACCACTGAGGGCAAATTGCAGAAGTTTTATTTAAGCTTTAACACTCAAATGAACTTGATTTCATACTTGTGTGAACAGAAAATGTACCAGTATTCCTGGAAAAGCACCCTTGGTACAAGTTAGTGGATCAGCTCAGGCTTTGACACTCGATGACATCATCGGGTTGTATGGGGAAGGCAGAAACCAAGAGGTTAGAGGAGCGGCCTTTTGATCGCAAAGTCGCCGGTTCGAATCCCCCGGACCTGCCGATGAAGTCCTTGCTCTTTGATTTTAGGGTCTGACACCACAACCTGATACTGTTGTTGATGTTTTGGATAGATGAAAGATTTTCTGCTATAAACTCCATTGTCACTGTGCTGGAAACATCTCAATGTGACATCATATCGCCTGTGCTTTGCCAGTTATCACCAACAAACAACAAAATGTGCCAAACAAAATCGTTTTTAGCGTGGATTTTTTCCTTGAACAGAAACTGGATTACAATGTTCTCATCTTAATGTTGTCAAGCTCTCATCTCAAAAATACTGTTCCTGAACTGGTTATTAACAAAAGGGCAATTCCAGTTAAAAACGCTCCTTCCAGGAATTGTGAGAGGCTTTGGCAGCTTCTGTCAGGACTTTTTTCATGCTATATTTTCTCCCAAGAGTAATTTTTTTTTTTCATTTTCCCCTACAAGAGTTTTAAGGGGAATGTACCCTTGTGGTCCATTTTCAAAATGCACACTAACATGGAAACATGTAGTCTCAGTAAAGAAAGGGTGAAAAAAAGGTTTTGGACAAAATTCAACACAGCGGAAAAACTTGTGGGCGGAAATGGGAGTGGCCTATATGGATATATGCATCTTGGTCCAAGGAATCCAGAAATGAAGGAATTTTGTTACCATAATCTACAGTCACTGGGCCTTTTAAAATTAAATTTTTGAATTTAACATTTGAAATGTTGCTATAGCACCACCTATAGGCAAAATCTTTTTTTTTCTTTTCCTTTTTTTTTAATAGTATCTCACAGTACATACCTGCACACATATATGACATTTGGTTACCATAAGACAATGCCCTCCTGAGTTAAGGCAATTTTTGTGAAATAGACTCAACCCACGACAGTTGACCAAACTTTGGAAGTCAGTTACTGACTGGATATGAAAACGGTGTGGAGTGGACTATCAACAGACTGCTATGGGACTTTTGCCCTATGGGACTTGACATTAGGACATAGGACATTACAGTGTGACAGACGGATGGACCGAGACCGATGGATAGTCTCCCCTCTTGGTCTCTGACTGGTGGGAGAGACTAGGTTGTCAGACCGTCTAAAAAAGCAGACTGACTACACATCAAGACGAGGCATAAAAATAAACAAAGACAGATGGACAGACAGATGCACGCTTCTCTATAATGTAGGCCCGATACAACCCATTCAACACTTTGCACTGCACAGCAGATTAGATAGGAAGGGGAAAATCAGTAGTATGTTAGATTTTTCATTGAAGCACTGCTGGTATCAATACTGTTGCAAATGAGTATTGTATCAGTTTACTTTTTTTTTAACTACCGATACCTGTTGCAAATGAGTATTTCAAATCGATACTATTGATGCTTTTGACGCCCGGGAGACAATTAAGTTTTCCTACCACTCACTTTCCTACTCTGTGTTGGATGGACCACACCGCCAGGCATAAGATTTGACTTAGAAGGTGGAAATGCAGCAAATTTTTTGTCTTTTTTTCTGTCAAAGCATCACATGTCTTATCCGCTCTGAAGACAGTCCTCTCTGCCTGTGTAAATTTATACACTGCGTCTCCTCGACAGACAGCCTGCTGGGAGTTGAGTGCTGCTTACCCACTGCCTAAGTAATCCTCACCATTATTAAATATCTGTCAGCACGCACGCACGCACGCACGCACGCGCACACACACACACACACACACACACACACACACACACACACACACACACACACACACACACACACACACACACACACACAGCCATACCTCTCTGTCATAATATATAATCCTCCCTATATTAAATGTTTGTTCTCTGTTGGAGTGAAGCCATGCAGCGTTGTAGATGAGTAGATCTCAGGGATCTCATTGGACGCTCACAGAGCTATGTTACATGTATGTATTTGCATGGGCTTGATACATATTGGACAGTGTGGGCCAATGCAATCGTTTGACTGCTACTTTGCAAGGAGATTTAATGTTTGAGTAGCATTTTGCTGTCTTATCTCTGTTGATGTTAAGCTCTCTTTCGTGTGTTATGTTATGGCAGTATATGTCAGTATACTGTAAGGCGGCGTGCACACACAACGCGCTTATTTGAGCTGCCAGCGCCTTTTTCTGCAATTCATTCTCTATGTAAGGACGCGCTAGGCTCTAGGCACTATGCTCTAGGCACTATGCTCTAGGGGCACTATGCGCTCCTTGAAAGAGGAGCGCTAAGCGCGCTCCCCTTTCCAGGAACGCACCTGCCGTTTAAGCGCTGGTGGCGTCTAGTGTTTTTGGCGGAGCGCTCTGGGTGTTTTAAGCTGAAAAAAGTTGAACATTTGGAGGAAAAGCGCGCTGCTCGTCTTTTGACTCCTCCTACCTCTTCTCCTACCAGAGGGATCTTCAACCTCCTCCGCTGCTCCTAGAATTGGCAATAATCTGGCTTTCATGTTCACAGTCAACAACATCAAACAGACGAAACCAGCTGGCTACCGTCCGTGTGATCGTTGTGTCCTGAACTGTACTGCACGCGACTGCAGGGGAAAACAAAACAAAGCACACAAAAAATGCTCCGTGCGCTGTGTTTTGTGCGCAATGGAAGCGCTCTCGACATGATCTCCAAAGTGTTCACACACATCCTGTGTGAACGCCGCCTAAGTCTGGGGTTTTTCCTGCGGGCTGTGCAGGTGTGTGTGAGTGGCTGGGTTGCATTATTGCGTTAGCTTGCTATGCTAGCTTTCTCCCGTACACACCTGGTATGTTCAAAGCAGCAGCGATCTCTCCCCAGCTCTTCTCTTTCTCCTGTTTCTTGTGGTATGTATGGGAATATATACGTTCAATAAGCCGTCGTGTTCTCAACACATATCGACAAGCCTTCCCTCCATGTCAGCTGTCCAACGAACCTGGAGAGTACTGGTAGGTTTCACGGGCGCCATGTCTCTCACTTCTTCTTCTTCTTGTGGACTGGTCACGGCGAGATGGGCGGGAGTCTCACACAGCAGGATGACGTATTCACCCAGATTTTCAGTCCTAAATATCAAACATGCTTGATATGATCGGGGCGGCCCCGATGAGTCTGTGAGCAGATCTAGAGGGTTAAGATTGGATCTGCAAACCACTCACATTACCAGATCATCTCTGCCAATCATGGGGACCGACCAAGCTGCCAGGCCAGATTTCTCCTCAGATTGTCAGGAGGGGTGAATCGGGCATAAATCGAGCCAAAACTGCTGTAGTCTGAGCCAGCCTTTACTGCAAGTATGCAGCATAGCGCTCACATCAATAGTGGAAGACAAAGCTATATAGAAAACTAGAACGACCGCAACGCGGACTTATGCCTCCGCCATTAGTTCATTCTTGAGTCCAAATCGCCATTTGAGGCAAATTGGAAGCAATTCCGTCAAGGTGCTCCTGAGATGTTGCATTAACAAGCTTGAAAATGGCGTTTGAGAGGTCACAGTGACCTTGACCTTTGACCACCAAAATCTAATCAGATCATCCTTGAGCCTAAGTGAATGTTTAAGGCGAATCTGATGAAATTCCGTCCAGGTGTTCCTCAGATATCACGTTAACAAGCTTGAAAATGGCGTTCGAGAGGTCACAGTGACATTGACCTTTGACCTTTGACCACCAAAATCTAATCAGATCATCCTTGAGCCTAAGTGAATGTTTAAGGCGAATCTGATGAAATTCCGTCCAGGCGTTCCTCAGATATTGTGTTAACAAGCTTGAAAATGGCGTTTGAGAGGTCACAGTGACCCTGACCTTTGACCTTTGACCACCAAAATCTAATCAGATCATCCTTGAGCCTAAGTGAATGTTTAAGGCGAATCTGATGAAATTCCGTCCAGGCGTTCCTCAGATATCGCGTTAACAAGCTTGAAAATGGCGTTTGAGAGGTCACAGTGACCCTGACCTTTGACCTTTGACCACCAAAATCGAATCAGATCATCCTTGAGCCTAAGTGAATGTTTAAGGCGAATCTGATGAAATTCCGTCCAGGCGTTCCTCAGATATCGCGTTAACAAGCTTGAAAATGGCGTTCGAGAGGTCAGAGTGACCTTGACCTTTGACCACCAAAATCTAATCAGATCATCCTTGAGCCTAAGTGAATGTTTAAGGCGAATCTGATGAAATTCCGTCCAGGCGTTCCTCAGATATCGCATTAACAAGCTTGAAAATGGCGTTCGAGAGGTCACAGTGACCTTGACCTTTGACCTTTAACCACCAAAATCTAATCAGATCATCCTTGAGCCTAAGTGAATGTTTAAGGCGAATCTGATGAAATTCCGTCCAGGCGTTCCTCAGATATCGCGTTAACAAACAACGTACGGACAGCCGTACGGACGGACAGCCGTACGGACGGACAGCCGTACGGACGGACAACCCGGATCCATAATGCCTCCGGCCTGGCTATCGCCGGCGGAGGCATAACAATCACAAACATTTTAAGTGCAGTCCTTCAGTCCTTTAAAGTGACATATGATGGAGGGGGGGGGGGGGGGGAATGACCAAGTCAGTGGGGGCACTGGGGGGGGGGGGGGGGGGGGGGGTGATAAAGTCCTTATTCATGGGGGCGCTTTCGGGCCTCGTTGAGGAGGCGGATGGCAGTTGGGAAGAAACTGGAGTGCCTCAAATAGTTTGTGGCCTGGGCGGGAGAAATTAAATTAAGAACACCTTATTTTCACAATAATTCCATCCATAAGTAACACAATGACAGAATGTATGACTATTTTGGTCATGGATTTTGGTTGCATAGTACACTTAATAAAACATCTACAGTAAAAGCAAAAAGTCTTATCAGATGGGGGACCCTGGGACTAAATCTTATCGAATGGGGCTTTGTGAATGGGCTGGTTTCCATCAAAGACCTATACATAGATGGTCATTTTGCATCCTTTGATCTACTGAAGAGGAAGTTTGAGTTGCCCAGCACTAACTATTATGTTCGATCCAAGATTCGCACCTTTGAAGCGCTCCCAAATGAGCATGCTTTTTTCTATGTATTGCTGAATCCTCCTCACTCCAAGCATCTTATCTCTAGATATGTATGTCTGTTTGACAACTGCAACACAGCCTCTACTGAGAGGATTAGAGAAGCATGGCAGGGGGAACTTGGTATTGATTTATCTGACATTATATGGGAAAGGAGCCTGTCGGTGGTACAACTCTGCTCAGTAAGAGCAGACACCAGCTGATCCAATTTAAAGTCACTCACCGTCTTCACTACTCCAAGCATAAATTGCACAGGATCTTCCCTTCTGTCTCGTCACTGTGTGACAGATGCCAGGTGTCAGAGGGCACACTATCTCATGCCTTCTGGTCCTGCCCTTCATTAACAGGATTCTGGGCCAAAATGTTTGACTGGTACTCTAAAGCTTAATTTATACTTATTAGAAAGTGTCGCTTAGCACATGGTCGCAGACGAAAAATAAAGTGTCGCTCATGTTGCTGCATTTATGCTTCTCTCCTCGGCTCAACGGTCATGTGACGCTATAGACAGAGGGAGACAGAGAACTAGTGCAGACAGCCAAGAGAGGGAATGCTGTCAGTGAACCCACGTCTGAGGCAAGATGTAACTGCAGCCGCATATAACGACACACAACCACACAACTCACCTCCTCTCTCTCTGGGAAGTTGGTCACGGTGTTCTTTGTGATTTTCACGAAGTCATACATCAAGGACATGCTGATAAAAATAGCGGGGACACGTTCATTCATTTCATTTCAGCGAAAACTAAAACAAGGAAGTCAAGCGCGTGCCCGTCTATATAGCCAATCACACTTGCGCGACATTATGTGACGTAGTCAGTGACACTAGAAATTTTACTACAGTAGGTAGCAGACACCTCTCGCCGACACTTGAAAGCAGGGACGTGCAGAGAATGTTAGAGGGGCAGGGGCTGAAATTCGTAAAAGGGCACGTTGGCGCAAGTTTGACGCTTTCGTTTCTTGGCTGCTGCCTTCAGGTGCGGCTTGGAAAGGCGCATTTTTCCGCACAGAGGGCCATTAGAAATGCTGCATTCAGGGCCAGGAGAGCTCGGAAAAGGCTCTACTCTTTGAGTGCTGCCTTCGGGGGGCGGCTTGGAAAGGGGCATTTTCATACAGAGTGCCTTTAGAAATGCTGCATTCAGGGTCCGGAGAGGGCACTTTTTACAGACGGGGAAAAAGGGCAGGGGCTCAGGCCCCCTTTGATGTCTATGTGTGCACGTGCCTGCTTGAAAGTGTCGACTCAAGTCCTCATTTCTGTCGGCGACCGTTTCAAAAGTGTCGGCAGATAAAGCATAAATTGGGCTTAAGGCAGGGGTTCCCAACCTTTTTTGTGCCAAGGACCGGTAGATACATGGAAAAAAAAGTCACGGACCGGTTGTCAATTTTAATGGTTTTAGTTACATATATATTTACTCACCAGGTGGCGACAAAGGGTAAATAACAGCCTTTTGTGTTGTACTGTATGTAGCCTACAGTATTTATGTTTTTGTTTCAACTACAAACATAAATAAACGTCAACTTGAAATTATGTTTTAACTACCACACACAGCCTATAATATTATAGCCTATCGCGGCCCGGTACCAAATGCGTTGCGGCCGGTACCGGTCCGCGGCCCGGTGGTTGGGGACCACTGCTCTAAGGCCTACAAAATAACCCTACAGCCGGAGGCAGAACTCGTCATCTTCGGCTGCTCGGAGTCCTCACTGAACTTCCCTATAGCTGTGTAACAGTCTCTGACACTGGGGACAACTGTCGCCAAAAAAATAATTTTAAAGGAATGGAAGTCCTCCTCTTCACCTTCTTTTCAGGTCTGGCTGATGGACATGATCTCTGTTGTACAGATGGAGAGACTCAGGTCCCTGAGAACCAACTCACTTAAGAGGTTCTCTACTACCTGAGACCTGTTTTTGGCCTACTTAGAAGAATGCTAAGTGACTTAAGCTAGGGGCGACGGATGGCGGCTGGTATTTCATTTATTTCATCTATTGTAAACATATGGACACTGTGCGGCTGGTAGCACATGTATGTTTGTTTGTTTTGTTTTTTCATTTCCTGTGTCTGAACCCGTTTGTCTTGTATATTGTTCTATAAAAAATTGAAAAAATAAAAATGGGGCTTTGTGGTTTAATTTGTGTCAGTTTAGGGGTCCTTGATATGAAAAGGTTTGAGAACCACTGCCTTAAAGAACACACCTCTTTCTCTCTCTTTCTCGCTCTCTATCTCTCTCTCACTAGGAAGAATAAGACTCTCCTGTCTGATCTTTGGAGCATCACTGACAGATCGTCGCTGATGGACTGGAAGCAGTCAAACCCCTGACACCACTTACTCAACACACACACACACACACACACACACAAATGAAATAGCGAGAATGAACAGGTTGAGATGCTGTTGAAAATATACACACACACACATGCTAACACACAGGATTGGTGTGTTCAGAGAAGCAGAACCATGCGTGTGTCATGGAGGTTGATGGAGTGGTGAGGTTGTTCGTTTCTGTGATTCTCCGAGTCAGAAAATGACAGAAGACCAACCCCGGCTCACTGGAATATCTGTTCCCTTCTGTATGTCCTATGTGTATTTTATTTAGAGAATACAATTTTGTATCCATCTCAGCTGAGGCCCTATAGGGTCTGCTCTTTGGCATAATGTCCTGTATATTACATAATTGTTAGATTATGCTAATTTAATACCACCTAATCAGGATTTTACCTACCAAACTGTATGACCGTGTGCATGTTTGGTTGATCAGCAATAAATTAGGAAAAAGACAAACTTGTATTTGGCTGTATTCATTCTTTTATTTTGATTTTTATTATTATTTAATTCTTTATTTAGGGATAACAGGGATTTAATTAAAAATACTTGCATCGATACAGCAGAGAATATTGACCTTCCCGAAATCCTTCTATATTTTCTTTATCCCACACTTCTATAACTTTGTACAGGCTGAGAAAGGTAGATGTGTCTACACAGTTGGGAGAGGTTTCAGTAGCTAAATCAAATAAGAGCCAAAGAAGGAAGGTAGGGGGAAAAACAAGTCTTGTTAATAAAATAAACAAAAACAAATTATTCAAGTCACTTCCACAAAATCGGGCCGCAAGGACCGTACATAACACCCATTTCAACCAGAATTGAATAAATAGGAATCGAGTTCACGGTGGAGACTCTGGAGATGATGCGCCACTTGTCCTCTTCTCCCTACTTATACTCACTCCCACCATGTACTCTGGAGATGATGCACCACTTGTCCTGTTCTCCCTACTTATACTCCCATCACTTATATAGCCTCGGCCAGGAAGGTTTTATTGAGTAGGGAAGAGGGACAGAATGTAGTGAAACAGATTGAATCCAGAAGGAGGCGGTAATGCTGCCATAAAACACCACAGAAGGACTTATTACATTACTGATGACGTCACAATTGCTCAAGTGGCATCACTGATGACATCACAATTGCTCAAATGGCATCACAAGTGACATCACAATTGTGACACACACCGCTGGCGCCCCACTTAGCCAATTTTAACTAAAATATTTTTGGAGGTGGAGTGAAAAGGAATTTTTTCCCATCAAATATATTTAATTTACCAAATCTATCCACTCCTGCATTGTGGGTTACTTTATTAATTAATGTATTCATTAGTATAGCCTACTCCACACTTTGATATCATTCCCTTAATAATGCAGAAACAAATCACAACAGGACATTTGCACCACTTTGTCTCTCCCTTTCTCTCTCTCTCTCTCTCTCTCTCTCACACACACACACACACACACACACACACACACACACACACACACACACACACACACACACACACACACACACACACAACTCATGCTCCGCCTTTAATTCCGCTAACTCCAGCGCAGCGCTGCCCTACCAGCCACCAAGATCAGCGAGCATCACCAGAGAGAGAGAGAAAGATAGAGAGACAGTAACGAGAGAGTGATGGGACGGAGAGAGAGAGATAGAGAGTCAAAGCCGATTGCAGCTTATCTGTGATTCGGTCACAGTCTGTCCACTTGAGGGATTTCTCCGCTGTGAACAGCACTATCTTCTCTTCTCCTGCTTGTTAGATGTAGTTATTATTGATGGAACCGTCTTTTTTTGCGAGTAACATGCATTTATTGTAGTGTTTGGACTCGAACATATTATTTACTATGAGCTCCTCTGCAGAAGCGCTTCCAGCAGCGGGGCAACTTTTCCGCGCGTCTCCTGAAGGGAAAGTTGACACGCGAACATGCGCTCCCCGTGACAGAACCGGGCAACTCCGGTTGTTTTAGTCTCCGGTTGTTTTAAGTCTTCTTTATTCAAAACCAAACATGCAGAAGAGTGTTCGTTACAACGAGGGGCACGCGCTGTTTCTGTCGGTGGTCGCGCGGAAGGAGGGCACCAAGCGCGGCTACCTGAGCAAGAAGACGGCGGAGAACAGCCGCTGGCACGACAAGTTCTTCGCCCTCTACCAGAACGTGCTCTTCTACTTCGAGCACGAGCAGAGCGCGCGACCTGCCGGGATTTACCTGTTGGAGGGATGCACCTGCGAGCGCGCGCCCGCGCCCAAGATGTCCATCACGGGGAGGGAGGCGCTGGAGAAACAGGTGAGAGGGAGAGAGTCCACTGAGAATGATGCAGGTTCTATCTGCCTTCAGGAGAGTTCTGAGCTAGGCCATTGAGCTTCAAAGTTTTCAGCATCCATTGAGTTAAATGGAGATGGGTCCGTTTGTTTTAGAAACCACAGCCTCAAAAATCATTATGCATATACATAAATAAAATAACACCACACATCGACACATGTCGACCAGCCTGCACTGCACTCATAGAATAGTGTTAATGTAACTCAGCTAGCTTGCCAAACTGCGTTGCACAGATGCACATAGCAGAGGGAACTGAAGTTCTGAATGCTCCTCTGATGTGATTCATTTGGAATATGGCTTCCAAATAGATTTCTGCTCGATCTTGAGATTAAAAACTGCAATTTAGACTCTCAGGCTCGTCCCAAAACCAATTGACAAAGAAAGTAAAACGTCCATGTACGCAACATCAGCTTCCAGCATCTGCTGTAGGTAGCCTGTAGCCGAGCCACACTGATGTCATCATGATATGAGCACCACAGTGAGAAGGGCTCCAAGTGCTTCCTCTGCAAAGGAGATCATGGAGACATGGAAGAAGCTGATGGGAGAGCTTTACACAGCATGTCTTGTTCCAAATCAAATAATGTCACGTTCTCACTTTTCAGTAGCCTAATCTTTTCACTCTGATCATTTCAGCCCCGCCCCCCATCCCAACAGTTTGGTCTTGTGCCAGGTCAACACATTTGCAAACTGTCTGCAGGACATTTGCAGCTGATGCACTGTGTCGTGTGTGTGTGTGTGTGTGTGTGTGTGTGTGTGTGTGTGTGTGTGTGTGTGTGTGTGTGTGCATGCACACACATGCAAGTAACCTGTTGAACGTGAGCACATAGTGCACCACAATCACTGTCTTATAGACCTTACGTAGCCTAAATAAGTCACGAGGTTGAAAGCCTTTCCAGATCTACCTCCTCATGTTGGA
>NC_139631.1:17556891-17561891 GCF_964638095.1 Poromitra crassiceps | reverse complement strand
AAGTAAACCATGGAGGAGAGGGACAATTTGATTCATCTCCACAGACAGGTCATCCCTGATCAGAGTGTTCTATGGCAGGACTAACATTTAAAGGTTCCATAAAAAACAACAACTCGTTTTTCCTTGCCCATAGTATCGTCATCCTTCAACTAATAACCCACAGAATGTGACAAGTGAATAGAGTACCGTCCGCAAGAATGAGTCCGGAAGAGCTGGATGATAGCACTTCCGGCTCCAGGTGTAAAAATCTTTTTGTATGGGGATTTTGGTTAAGGTCTGTGGTTAACAAAAGTTTATGAAGCAGCGAAGTTTGTGTTGAGCAGGATAATCCTCACAAATGAGGACCACCTTTATGGTTTTCGAAGTGAAAATGCGTTCTACAGACCTTATTTTATGTATTTAACCGAAATTCCCAGATAAAAATCATCCCATTGACTTTTGACGTAAGAACCAGGAAGTGCAGGGACTTCTGGGTAAGGCTACAAAAATATGTAATCCCTGCAATACTCCTAGTCCTAGTCCTAATCCGCCTAGCCTCCTTCCTGGGAAAACATGTGCTTCTGTAGTACATAAGCACATGTTTTCCCAGAATCTGTACAAGCCGTTTTGATTTGGCTCCCGTTGTGATGTCTATATGGCTGTCGAGTTTCCATGCTCTCCCTATGCCCCCTGGGGGGTTCCTCCATACAACATCGGCATGGACTAAAACATGCAGAAGAGATCGTCATGTGACCAGTGACGACAATGTTTGAAGTTGGTCCCCGGGCGCTGTACACAAGAAAGCTGCCCACTGCTCCTGACTGCCCCCTGGAGGAAGGACATGCCTGCATGGGATAAATGCAGAGTCAATATTTCACCGGTGTAGGTCAAAACCAACCACTTAGTTTGCCCCAAAACCCGCCCCTAAATCATGCACTAATCATAAACAAAAGGTGTTCATATTTTGGGGCAATTTGCTCTCAAAATAAACTTTTTGCCGAGTATTAGTCCATTTCCATTAGACAAGAAATAGCCCCAGTTGAGTCAGCCAGGCTCAGCCAGCCGGCATACTCGAGTCTTCACATTATCTGTAATAAACACCTGTGCAGAAACCAGCAGCTAGCTTACAGCATCGATGCTAAATGGATTGTTTTGTTGTTCATTTTGATTTATTTGGCGGACTTACTGTTGACGAATGGTTGGAAGAAGAGATAAACAAACAAGCTGCTGGTTTCCACACAGGTGTTTGCAGTTAAAGGGGGACTAACCCCCTAGATATGTATTAGAACAGTGATTTGAAAATACCTATGGAAAAAACCAAGAAATGACATATACTCTTGTCTATACTAGACTCTTTGGCTGTGTTAAGTCAAGATTTTTTTTCGGAAATCGACGCCATTACAGTTTGCCTACTGCATCAAAAATAATTTATTTGAGAGGGGCGATATCTTTATAAATATCATCAACTAGCCAACGCTGGTGGCCTGTATGGAAACAGAAAATCCTGAAATGGTTGATAGTTATATCAATTTGGCCATTCAGTGGCGAACTAGAAATTTAATTATTTTTGTCCCATTTTGTCCCATGTGTGTGTGCGTGGCTTGCATGTGGCTTGTCTAAACTTACGTTAAGAGCCTCGCTGCTCGCAGCACACAGCACACAGTGAGGACAAACCTCTCGCTCTGGGGTAACACAATGCGAGATTTCTCCACGTAGACAGAAATAGCTGGTGTGCGATTTAGAGAATACAGTCTGAGATTGGGTACAGGATTGAGGGAATCCCGCATCTGTTTGCGAAGGTGCGACTGGACAGGACGCTTTTCACAGACGGGCACAGTAGTCGGAGCGAGGCGAGTGTCTCAGAGGGCACAGCTGCAGTGCAGATCTCTCCTCCTCCGCGCATTCAGTCTGTCCAAAATCATTACCGATATAATCTCAGTAGGAGGGATGCAGGGAAATATGATAGTAGCCGATGTGTTTAGAGAAGCTTTGTCACGTTGTCACGTCGTAGTATAGCGTTATATTTTACATGTGCGCTAAACTGCGACCATATTTGTTTGCGGAAATATCAGACTGCTCTCTCTGCTGCTCTCAGCACAGAGAGCCCAGCTGCTGCTGGCCTGCTGCGCGCGCCCGCGGAGCTTGGGGCTCGTCCATGTTAGTACGACTCTCGCCTGCCTGGGCTGGTGACAGTGCTTGCAACTCGGACTGATAATATAAACATCATCATTCGAGCTTATCCAGGTAAGATATCAATAAAGTAATGACACATTCAGCGGGAAACTAACTATAATTAAGACATGTGCCAACTTTGACGACGTTTGGTTCAGTATTTTAAGAGCAAACAGATTTTTTTTTACTTCAGTTAGAGCCCTCTGGAGCCTGATACTAAGTAAGGTTTTTCCATCTTGCCTAGTTGTATAGGCTTTGGAGATGCACCAGATGCACGCGCTAAACCCACCGTGACGTCAGGTTGTACCAAATATCCCATTCATTTGAGGGCACAAAAAAAAGCAGTCTTTGACCCTTAGAGGGCGCTTATGCCAGATATGCTGCTGAAAAATGATACAAATGGTAAAATGGCAACAGTTTGGTGTCAAATGTGGAAATTCTGACCAGAATTCTTCACACATCACCCCCAAAGTCATATATATTGGTTAAAAGCTGAAAAAAAGTGTTTTGGAGGTTAGTTACACTTTAAAGGAGGAGAGGGACGGAGACGTATCAGACTGAAAACAGATACTGCCTGAGATGAAAGAGGGTTGAGAGGCGGGCCATAGCGTGTTGATGATTTGATTTGACAGTTCTGGGCACTGGAGTTGGCGTTGGCCAATCCTGGCGTGTTCCGCCCCCAAATCGAGCGTGTTCTGGCGCAAAGCGAGTGGGTTCCTCCGGGAGAACTAGGCAGATGGCTGCTTCCGTGTGAACCGGTGCGGACATGCCAAGGCAAGAGTGCTGCCTGCCGGCTTGGAGCGTCGACTAGCCACGGTAAAGAGTGGCGGTAAATACAATATTCCTGGAATGCGAGTTTAACAAACCAGTTACATGTCCTATGCATTCTACATCAAATTAAGACATTACCATTTGTTTTATTTTGTATGTTACATACTTATTGGCCAAGTTAGTTGGACTAGAAATTCTGCCAGGTTACAGGCGGCCATCTTGCGTGCAGAATTTTGTCCTCTGCTGTTGTCTGCTGAGCAGACCGGCCGGTGGAGTGATATTTTAGTGATGAGGCCGTTCTCAAATGAATGATTTGAGAATGGCTGTGGGCTGAATGCTCATTTGAGAACGGTCCTTGACCAATCAGATTACTTGGTCGGAACTATGTTGTATAATCGTTATGGATATATTGATTTTCCTTTTTAAGTCAGCCCTATTTACATTATTATTACTTGGTTATACATGTTCTGTCAGGCAGCCCCCCATTATCATGGCATCCCCGCCCACTCAGAACAGCGCATAGTTAATGAGGGGAGAAACTGAGAGGATGGTGAGGCCCCACAGAGCCTGGATTTGTGTGGGTTTTCGCAACAAAATTCATAACCTTATTTTAAAGAGAGAAGTGTTTTTTAACAGCTAAAAAGAGCACATTATGTGATCTTTAACTGTTTCAGTGTGTTACGTGTGCACTCATATGATCATGTATACAGGCCCCACACTTTGTTGAGAGAGTGTTCTTCAGAGGAAGTCAACAGCATGGAGAGCAATCAAAAGACAGCCTGTGGGATGTTGATTTAGTCATTGCAACATTAGCTGCTACATCATTAGTGGTTGCATAAAGCACTGCTGCTGTCTGATGAGCGCTTTATTTAACACATTTTCAGGAACTTAAAAACGGTATGTGATCATCAGTCATTAGAAAACTTTTGCTCATCTGGTTCTGCATTATGGTGTGTTTCATGACACAGACGGTTTTAAAGTAACCTGACGCTACCAGATGGTTTGTTTTCACATAACCACCTGGGAACGAGTCGCTCAGGAAACCGTTTCAAAGAGCAGACACTTTCGAAAAATACCTGGCAGGTGATTGGATGAACCATCTGTCTATCACCTCCATCACGGGTTCGCAGGGCTCTCTCTGGGTCTGGGACACTTTCCCTCAGAGGGCTGGTTATGGGACGGGAACCGTTCACTTGGCCAGTCATATGTCAATGATGGCTTCAGTCCTCTCCAATCAGTAACGACTTTGCGATCAAACACGGGAGGCGCAGCCCATTTGCTCTCTCATCGGTGCTATGACCTGTCACTCATTCAATTTCAACCCGCCTTCAAAACCAGCAGTGGCTGTTAACTGGCACAGACTCACTTATGTAGTATGCGGAGCGCAGCGATTCAACGTAATTTTTTTGTCTGGGGAGAGACTACTATCGTAAGGAATTTTATCGCGGTTATCATTAAAACCGGTTATCGTTTCATCCCTATGTTCGACTAGTGGGTGGAAAAAATCAACCCACACCCCTCTTCTATTTCTCTCTATGACAATTCTTCTCATGGCCTGACGCCTGACCTTTATTCCTTCAATAACTCTGTTTTGACCCTGATATATAATAACTCTAATAATGGCCAATCATATTTTTAACGGCTCGTGCAGTGTTCATAAACATGGAATTCCTCAGATATGGAACGTGTCGTGCAGCTGTTTTCAATTAAATGTCAGTGTGTCGGGAAAGCCGACTTTTATGATTTGGCTGCCAAATATCTCAGCTGTTTTGTTAAACCAGCAACAATGTTAGAATATTTAGTTTGGCTTATTCTGGTTGAGTATCAATTGCCTCCTTTTTTTGTTTCCGAAGTGATACTGTTTCCTCTTACAGAGCCTGTGATTGGTCTTTCTAAGCCTATGTAAGTGATATTGATACAATTATGAACATAGTAATCTCCTGTGGAGTGTTATGCCCCGTGCCGATTATGAACAACAGGTGGTATGAGATGGGCTCTGTGTGTTGATAATCACACAAGTGTTGCATTATGTTTTGTTCGGTTATGTTTTCTCCCATTCTGTTCACGTAGACAGGAAA
>NC_139631.1:17551891-17554391 GCF_964638095.1 Poromitra crassiceps | reverse complement strand
CGCGTGCTTCTCTTTCTTTTTCTCTCTGTCTTTATTTTCCAAATGAAATTTCTTACAGTACAGTGAAGGCCCTGAGGCATGGAGGACACATTTGAGCTGATTTGAAGGGAGAGCGAGACGGTCGTCCTGAATGCTACTGTAGTGTGGAGTAGGCCGCTGAGCTGCTTGTTTACAGCTTATAGAAAGAGAGAGTTAGAGCAGCACCCACCTGGAGATGTGTAGGGCTCTCACTATTCACACTCATCACAGGATCCTCTAAAGCTGGACACTGAGCAACCAAGTCCTTTACCACAGATACAACACAACATTACATTCATGTAGTGCAAGAGATGCTGTTTAATGCCATGAAGCCCAACGCAAAGCAAAATCTACCACGTAAGATGAGAGATAATATGAAATTTTAATGATCGTCTCTGGGAAATTGGGTCAGCTGCAGCAGCAGATACTAATACAGCAGGGAAACATAGAATATATACATAATAAATAGAATATAAATGAATATAGCAAATGGCTTATGTAAACATTTGAAATTGACAATCTCAACTAGAGAAGTGTGGGGGAAAGTAGGAGGGGTGGGAATCACCAGATGCCCCAGCCCCACAATACAATATTATCGTGATACTTAAGTCACGATAGTATTGCGATATTGCTACTGATATGCTACTGCAATTACTTTTTGAACCTTTTCAGCACATTTTAACAAACCGTGATAATACTGATTAATTTTGGTCACTATAATCGCTATAGGAAATTTTCATATCATTCCATCTCTAACTGCAATATATTAAGTATTGCGATATTGTGATTTGCGATATATTGTAATTTATTACCTTTTTTCAACTGTAAAACTTTGTCAACATCTGTTTTATTCAATTAAAAAAGTTTCAAGTCTGTTAATCTCACTTCAATAATTTTTTATTGCAGCAAAATGGGATTGTCAAGCAGACAGACTGACCAACACTGTCATAAAAGCCTGCCATAAATGTTGCATGCACTTGACATTTTGTATAATAAAATACCACAATACTTGGCATTCGATACAATACGATATTGCCCACAAAATATTGCGATACTATGCTGTATCGATCTTTCCCCCCACCCATAGAAAGTAGGGACTTTAGCATTATTATTATGGGCAAAATAGCAGCACTTGAGGCAAAGAAGAGGAAATGAGGGCAGAACATTCACAATATGAAACATTTATTTATTTATTTTATGTTGTATGCTATTACTGAACAATGTGACGTTCTTAAAGTATCAATATGGATGCAGTATGGAATAGGTGGAACCATTACACAAATATATCAGTGTCTGTCGTATTCAACAATGAGAAGAAAGCAGCTGTGTGTGAATTTATAGCAATATACATGATGTGCAAATGTGTGGCCTGTGTTGACGTATGTAATAAAACTAACCTTAGCCAGTATGTAGTAAAACTCCCTAAACCTTAGCCAGTATGTAGTAAAACTCCCTAAACCTTAGCCAGTATGTAGTAAAACTCCCTAAACCTTAGCCAGTATGTAATACAACTTCCTAAACCTTAGCCAGTATGTTGTAAAACTCCCTAAACCTTAGCCAGTATGTAGTAAAACTCCCTAAACCTTAGCCAGTATGTAGTAAAACTCCCTAAACCTTAGCCAGTATGTAATAAAACTCCCTAAACCTTAGCCAGTATGTAGTAAAACTCCCTAAACCTTAGCCAGTATGTAGTAAAACTTCCTAAACCTTAGCCAGTATGTAGTAAAACTCCCAGCCAGTATGTAGTAAAACTCCCTAAACCTTAGCCAGTATGTAGTAAAACTCCCTAAACCTTAGCCAGTATGTAATAAAACTCCCTAAACCTTAGCCAGTAAGTAGTAAAACTCCCTAAACCTTAGCCAGTATGTAGTAAAACTCCCTAAACCTTAGCCAGTATGTAATAAAACTCCCTAAACCTTAGCCAGTATGTAGTAAAACTCCCTAAACCTTAGCCAGTATGTAGTAAAACTTCCTAAACCTTAGCCAGTATGTAGTAAAACTCCCAGCCAGTATGTAGTAAAACTCCCTAAACCTTAGCCAGTATGTAGTAAAACTCCCTAAACCTTAGCCAGTATGTAATAAAACTCCCTAAACCTTAGCCAGTAAGTAGTAAAACTCCCTAAACCTTAGCCAGTATGTAGTAAAACTCCCTAAACCTTAGCCAGTATGTAATAAAACTCCCTAAACCTTAGCCAGTATGTAGTAAAACTCCCTAAACCTTAGCCAGTATGTAGTAAAACTTCCTAAACCTTAGCCAGTATGTAGTAAAACTCCCAGCCAGTATGTAGTAAAACTCCCTAAACCTTAGCCAGTATGTAGTAAAACTCCCTAAACCTTAGCCAGTATGTAATAAAACTCCCTAAACCTTAGCCAGTAAGTAGTAAAACTCCCTAAACCTTAGCCAGTATGTAGTAAAACTCCCTAAACCTTAGCCAGTATGTAATAAAACTCCCTAAACCTTAGCCAGTATGTAGTAAAACTC
>NC_139631.1:17541891-17546891 GCF_964638095.1 Poromitra crassiceps | reverse complement strand
TTCTAGCTGATGCGTTTAGAACATTCTTTTCACTTTGATCTTGCTATAGTGTAGCGTATTTACATGCTTGCAGTATTTAAACTGCAGTTAGATTGGTTTGAGAAGCATAATAATATGGAATAATAGCCTATATATGGAGACAGACAGATGGGATGAAGGGAGGGGGGGAGCAGAGCGCTTGGCTTGTCTGGCTTTACTGGATCGCAGCGTGGAATTGGAGCTTAAAAGGCAAGCTTGTGACTCGTTTACTGCACTTCCCCAATGAGCAGACTGTGCATAATTTTACGCTTAAAAGGTGTGGTTGTAATGCTTAAGGCTGCGTGTAGCGCCGACACCAAGATATCGAGTGGGCTGGTCCACGCCCACTGATCTGCGCTGCGCTGGGCGCTCGGCGCAGTTTATAGGCTGATGCAACGATAGGGGCCACTGTGTTCACTCCTGAGATTGCATCCCTGCAAATTGTCATGGCAAATTGTTTACAAAAGATGGACAATAAAGCTGATTTTCAAAGTACTTTGAGGATTTTTTTGATTACAAAGGTGGAAAATACAACTGTTTTTAACTGGGCGTTTACTGATTAAATGTTTAAGCTCCCCACAAATGCAGATGTTTTTTTTAATATATATAACCAATTGCAAATTATTACAATTACCAAACAGATAAAAAGTAGATTATTATATTGAAATGTTATTTTAGATTTAGAATGTTAATTTTCTATAAAACACAATACATTTTAATGTAAATCCGTTTATTTTTGGCCCTCGGCCCTCCACCCAGATTGAGTTTTGGCCCTTCATGGGAAAGAATTTGGGCACCCCTGATCTATACTGTTGTATTGTCTACAACAGTCGTATGTGACAGGATCAGTCCTCCCAGCGTAAAAGTGTCATATTATATTATTTGCGGCCATTCTTTGGTTTTCAGTTACTCTGACATCATCATTGAGCGCGAGGTGCTGATGCAGAAATACATCCACCTGGTGCAGATAGTGGAGACTGAGAAGGTGGCTGCCAATCAACTCCGCACACAGCTAGAGGATCAGGACACAGAGATCGAGAGGCTGAAATCAGAGGTACAGCACACACAAACACACACACACACACACACACACACACACACACACACACACACACACACACACACATCACACACACACACACACACACACACACACACACACACAGGTGTGTCACACACACACACACACACACACACACACACACACTTACAGCAAGTAATGATTGGTTTATGGTAAATAGTCAATCAATGATCCTAATCTTTTCTGAAGTACACAATAAGTAATCTTACCACTGATCTTGTGATCACTGACAGACTGCTGAGATTGAGCTCGTATAGATGGAAATTAGATCAAGTGTGTGTGTGTGTGTGTGTGTGTGTGTGTGTGTGTGTGTGTGTGTGTGTGTGTGTGTATGTGTGTGTGTGTGTGTGTGTGTGTGTGTGTGTGTGTGTGTGTGTGTGTGCACCTGCATGCATTGCGTGCGTGTATGTGTGTGTCCTCAAGTGACTCCAGAAGTTATTCTTGTCATTTCAGAAGGGCTGTTCATTTCATTGCTAATCATAGATGCTGTGACCATTAAAAGTCTGTGCTGTATTGGATATGGGAAGCGATGCTTATGGGAAAGAATGAGGTGTGTATTTTCGAATAGACATGCTCTGTCATATCTCTCCCAGGGACCTCCTCCTTACAAAGCTTGGCAGAAGGCGCTACAGATTCAGTGTTAATGTACAGCAGGTGCTTGAAAGAAATTGAATTGTTGTGTGCACAGCGGTTGGCTCCAGGGAAGCTGCTCAATGGGCCAGCTCAGGGGCGCCGTATTGGGGGAGGGTGGTTTAGGACGATTCCGAGGCCCTTTGACTAACAGGAGCCCTAACAAAATTAACACTAGGTCCTAATTTCCTACCATCATTAATAGAATATTTTATTCACAATGTAATACAACTAATGGTTTCTTTTTCTTTTCTTGTTTTTGGCAAAAAATAATCATCCAGACAGTATTGCTCACCCCCCTCGATTTTCATGAAATGGTTCAGTCCTGCCCCAGCCCCGCCCCCAAACCAGGAACGTTACTTGCTAGAGTAGAGAGATGATATAGATGCCGGCTGGCGGAGGAGAAGCAGCATGCCTACGCTTATTGAAACAAAATCAGGCTTCTAAAAATGAAAAGAAAAAGCAGAAAGACAGGAGAGAGAAAATAAAGGGCGACAGTATGTCACCCCATTTTTCATGAAGAAGGAAGGTGGGTGTGGTCCGGGAGTGGATCTGTATTTGGGGTAGGGATGGGCATCGAATTTCGAATTTTCGAATAATCGTTGTTATTATCAAGGTCGACTTTTATTATTGAAATTCGAAATTAGAAAAAAAAAAAAAAAACTTTTTTTTTTTTTTTTTGAGTGAAATGTTGCATTGTCTCCCCTGATACTAAGTATAGTCAAATCGCTTGGTTTGAGCAAGTAAAACAATTTTTATAAGCATTTTAAGCAAGGTTTATGGAAAAATGAATGGCAGATGAAATCCCATGAAGAGGGAGAGGGGGTGACTTTGGCACCCCTTTGGCACTCAGACCTGAGCCTACTAAATATTTAATGAACCACTCATGATTGTCAAAACTGTTTTTTATTTTCGAAAATGTCAATGTCATGTAACATGTTCTTTACTTCAGTGGTGCAATGCTTGTTTGAGCTAAAAATCCACAGCAGAAGCTTTTTATATTAATTAATAAAGCCGTAGACTTAGAATCAGGGGAGACAATGCAACATTTCACTCACACAAAAAAAAAAAAAAAATTACATTTTTAATTTTTTTTACATTTTTATTTTTATTTTCGAATTTCGAATTAAATTCGAATTTGGCCAGCGAATTTCGAATAGTGTTTTTGCTAGAAATGCCCATCCCTAATTTGGGGGAGCTGTAGGATCATGACTGAATCACAGCTCTGTCATGTTTATACATACAGAGAAGCGTCCTGCCATCTTTAGTGAAGATCATTCAACTTTTACCAACTACTGGAAATTCCCCTGTAAGTCCATAGTGAAATAGGCTACGTTACTTCACAGAAAATTCTGAGTGTTTACATTTTGCTCCGACATTTAATCAATGCAGGCCAACTTTTAGCAAGCCATTCATACTAAACCGGTTGTCCCTGGCCCCGCCTGCAGCTTCAGGCTCAGCAGTGCTGTGTCCCAAATAATAAGGTGAATAAGCAAATGAAATGAGTGTTACTTTGTGATGTCACAAAATCATGCAAGTCAACATCAGTGGCACCAACAGGATATGTGTGGCTGACCACAGTTGGCCGAACTACGGCCGAGCCTAGGCATATATATATATATATATATATATATATATATATATATATATATATATATATATATATATATATATATATATTGTGGTGACCACAATGGTCTGCTAGCAGACTGGGGACATAAACCTCAAGTGCTTAGAGCAGGTGAGTCACGTGACTGGAGTCACATGACCGGTTGGACTATAAATTGCCATGCCTTGGCCCAGCTGGCCAAGCGTCTGCACCTTCTTCTCACTGGAGGCAAACAGACCGACTACATTCTGCAGCTACCAGCTAGCCTAGCCACACTCTGTTAGCTAGCCTGCAACACCGTCTGTTTGGTTTGTACTTAGATAGGGACCGACAATAAACGATGCCAGCGACATGCTGGATCAACTTTATCTCAGCATCTGTCATTCCCTACAATATATATATATACAGTATAAGGGATAATGTGAATCATTAAGCCCTCCGCTGCGCGTCGGGCTCAATCATTCATCTGTCGGTCATTATTTCCCCAGTAATCACCGGCTCACTATACATTATCCCGCTTAGAACACGGCCTACAACTAAATCATTCAATAATCTGACAAAAATAATTATTCAAATAGATTTTTTAATAGCGTTTTCAACGACAAAGCGGTTTCATTCGTAATTGGCACACAAGACACCACAGCTGCAACTGGTTGGCCTAATTAGTTCTGCGTCTCTGTCTGCTGACAAAAGGCTCTTATCAACTGATTAATCCAGGTGTGCCTAATCATTGTTGTGAGTGTTGACACAGCTGGATTAATCAGTATAACCAGCAGCAGAGCAGCGGTCGGTTGTCGAGAAATAATGACCGGTGAATCTTGTTGATTGACCAATCAGAATCGAGTATTCAAGAGAGCCGTGTTCTAAATATATATATGTAAGGGATAATGTATTGTGAGCCGGTGATCACTGGCGAAATAATGACCGACAGGTGAATGATTGAGCCCGACGCGCAGCGGAGGGCTAAATCATTCACCTGAAGGTCATTATTTCCAGTAATCACCGGCTCACTATACATTATCCCGCTTAGAACACGGCCTACAACTAAATCATTCAATAATCTGACAAAAATAATTATTCAAATAGATTTTTTAATAGCGTTTTCAACGACAAAGCGGTTTCATTCGTAATTGGCACACAAGACACCACAGCTGCAACTGGTTGGCCTAATTAGTAGTGTTTGCTGACAAAAGGCTCTTATCAACTGATTAATCCAGGTGTGGCAGAGCAGCGGTCGGTTGTCGAGAAATAATGACCGGTGAATCTTGTTGATTGACCAATCAGAATCGAGTATTCAAGAGAGCCGTGTTCTAAATATATATATACATCTTTCAGAAATTCAATGCATTCATGTTTTGTCAGATGTCCCATGTTGAGGACATTAAGACAATCAACAACTTCTCTCCAAAAGGCTCCACCCCTTGGTGCATCATTTGTGGTCGTTGTCCTCTTGATTGTCCTCGGCTGGTGCCGCCTCATCTGAGCTCTCAGCAGCATCCTCTACTGTAACCTGTCCCATTTCATCCTCATCATCTGAAATCAGATGAAATCATCATCCCTCAACAATATTGAGCAATTTATTCCCTGTTTAGTCAATGGAGTGTGTCCTACAAGTACTTTGGGTTTAGCAACATTGTAGCTTGTTACTATTGCTAAAATTGG
>NC_139631.1:17516891-17539391 GCF_964638095.1 Poromitra crassiceps | reverse complement strand
GTTACGCTTTTTTACTTGAGCATAAATCTCCCTCAGAGCAACAAGCTACATTTGCAGCAACATGCAATAGTTATAGCCTACCTCATTGCCAGTTTAGTTTAGTTTAGTTCAATGATTATTTATATCAGGGATCATGTACAAAATACATTCATCTAAAACAAATAAACAAAGTTGCTTTGTAAGTGACGCGATTTAGCTGCTTGCTAATTTCCATCTTTGGTCCCTGGGCAGGTGAAGAGAAACAATAAAGCACAGCACAAAAGCATTCCGTGTTTGGGATGGGATGTGGATTGTGCCAGGCTGTGATGTCACGTGGGCTCTGTCCATAATACAAAACACTAACCATACAACATCTGCCTGCATAATGGGGCTCCTCATGAATAAAGGATTAAAGTTGGAGTACCAGTGTGAAATTATCTTATTAAAACACACTTGTTTGTTTTCTTGTGTGTGTGTTTGTTCTCCTCTGATTATGAATAATTAAACAACTAGCCACTGTAACTGTCACTGCACTGACAATCATCAGAGCAGCTCCTCTGTGCTCCCATTTGCATAATGGGGCTGGTCATTACCTCAGTGACAGCAGGGTCATTACCTCAGTGACAGCAGGGTCATTACCTCAGTGACAGCATTCCAGTTTTGCATTGGGGCCAGACTTTGGTGCCACTTCTCTTGATGTTAATGTGGTGGGCAGGTGGCAGCGTAAGTCCCACTAGAACCCATCATATGTGCTGTTTCACCTTTGACTGAAAAATACTTCCACAAAATAAAAATAAAAACACATTATGTGATGTTGTGATTTTATTTATTTTGTATTTTGTATTATTATTATTTTTTGGGGCCGGTGTGCAGCATGCACAGCAGGGCCCCTACATTCGACTCTGTCGCCGATTTGAGCACGGATTCAGGTTCTAAATGTCACTCCCAGCATGCATTTCGGCATAGTGTCACTCCCAGCATGCATTTCGGCATAGGCAGAGGCAGACCGCAGCAGAGAAGATGCCATAAGCTCCGGAAGCTTTAAAGTTTTATTTCATCACTAAATTAATTTCTGATGACTTTTGATGCCTACAAGCAGGGTAGTAGGTTTCAATAAGTGCCACTTTACGAACATTTATGGCGAAAAATGGCAAAAAGTTCCAGAGCACAATTGGCTGCATCTACATCAGCTGAGCTTTTTATTTGTGTAGTACTGCACGGACACGGAGGACGCTGCAGCTCCACACTACTTTTCTCGCGTCACCAGGCTCTTCTCGGCGACAAAGAGGAGATTTCCCTCGGCTCGTGCACGAGCGGGGGCGAGCCCGGCCTTTGACACAGAGAGAGAGAGAGAGAGAGAGAGAGAGAGAGCTCTGTGTCACTTCCTGAAAGTCTTCGCTCTTAAATGTTTATATACTTGGCCAATACGTATCTATCATACAAACAAAGCAAGCTGCCAAACGGTAATGTCTTCATTTAATTAATGTAGAACGCAAAACTTCGTTAAACCCGCATTCCTGTGATAAAGTTAACGTTTGAGTGGGCTTTAAAACGGAGGGTGGTGGAGGTGGGTCTTATTGTTTTGTTGGCAAGTGAATTAACCCTTACACAATAGACAGGCAGTGTAATTGAAATCTCCATAACGTTACAGCGTTGTGACGCAGGAGGAAGGCCTGAACTTATGCGTTTTCTGGTGGACCGTTCTGCAATTTGACCCATCAATAAGCTATTCCCCGAACGATTAATTAATTAATATGCTACGTCAACGTTAGCGGGTACTGTAGCCTATGCAGTAGGATAAGTAATAGGCAATAGGCTACCATGCACCGGCCCTATGCCAGGTTTCGACCTGGCCTTGTTTAATCTAAATGTGGGTGTTTTCCTTATTGGTTTCCAAACAGATCAGAGAAACCAGAAGGACAACCCCCATCTTTATTAATCTCAGACACACACAATATGATTATGGTACAGTGAATTTTGTCTTCTGCCACTCTCCCATCCTGGCTCATCCTTCCTTCACGGGACAGAGGACCAGGGGCAGTGAGCACAGCAGGCAACTTCCCTCACAGCGCCCGAGGACTGACTTCTTTAGTGGGCCTCGCTGGACAGCCCATGTCTTCTTGCATGTTTTTCAGTGGGCGTTCATTGATGTTATTTGGACGGAACCCCAGGTTTACTCGTCTCCGCCCACAACTGGTTGTCATAGCGACAGCATATCTGCCCTCCGCCCTCCATTTGTATAACGTTAAATGAACACATGGACATTTTAATAAACTGTATATGGAAAATGAATGGCGGGTGATATCCCTTGGTTGTATGTTGAATGCAAGAGAGGACGTGACTTTAGCCGGCGTGACTTTGGTGCTCAGTCAGTACTAGTCACTGTGACCATACCGGGAAGTAGGCTATAACATATAATGTTTAAATTAAATCCATACAAGGAACTTTTAAACTGGTTATGAAATACTGATGCCTCTATATGACCTACATGGTCAAATGAGACCATCGGCTAGGAGAATGGATATCGATTTGTTGTTATTTACATGCATGCGCTGCGCGGGGGACGGGGGTTACGCTACGGGGAGAAGGGAAGCCACTACCTCGGCGGCTACTCTCACCAGGAAAAGCCGCGGCTCCACTAAACCCTCCGGCCTGCGGCCTAGCAGAGCCGACGTAGCACACAACTACAAGGGCTTCCCGAGCAGCGGACTTTTCCTCTCTCAAAACAATTGAAAACCACCGTCATGTTAAGGCTGAGCAAGGAGATCGATTTTATTTCACCAGAGCCGAAGGCAGCAAGACAAAAGCCTGATAGGAATAACAGAAGAGAAGGTAAGTGCCACTAAACTGGTGTCCAGCATTGACAGTATACACAGTAAACACGATTCTGCCTGACCAATCAGTCGTCTGCAGTGTTTTCACGTCACTGTATGGCATCGGGTCCACAGCTCCTGGAACCTCGACAGAGGTGGTACTAAAAGTAGCACGACTCAACCCCGACCCCGTTTTTGACCGGAGGGAATGATACAAGAAAGCAAGTGGAGCTGGGCGGGACCGCGCTGATAGCACTGGTGGAAATGGGCCATAAGAGTAGACTATAGCCTCATCTCACAGTATCTTTGAAAGGGATCCATGCACTGTGCGGAGCCCCTCACCTTATTATAGTAGTGAGATTTTTTTTACTTAAAACAAATCAAAATCACAGTAATCCCACAGCCCATCCTTGCACGTGCAGCTCAAACACATTTAAGCCCTAATTTGCTTACCCAGTCACAAGCTGATAACAACCACCCACACCCCATCACTGCCTCTCTCTGTTTGTGTGAATGAAGGCACGATATTATCAATGACGAGGAAGTGTGATGCCAATCTGGTGTGAACACACCCACCCACAGACCCTGCAGTCTTTCACATTTTCCAGCCCCTTTAGGAATATAACTGACCTTGCCATTACTTATATCTGCTTAATTGCGACTGTAACTCATAACAACATTTGTGTGTAGAAACGTTGTTTTTGTTTTGTCCAGAATATCGACAACTTCCACTACATTTCAGCACATGTATCACCAGGATAATAATAGTCAAATGGTTTGTGTCTGTATTTCTCGTTAAAGGTTGTAGCTCTGAACAAAACCAAGGAGCGAATGCGCCCATACCATGTGAACCAAGAAAATGAAGACCCAGATATCAAAAAGATCAAAAAGGTAAGATATGCGTGTTTTGTATATGTGCAGACCTGCATTTGTGTGTGTGTTTGCACCTAATGCATGCTCCCTTGTGTACTGTGTATGTGTTCAGGTGCAGAGCTTCATGCGGGGCTGGCTGTGTCGGAGGAAGTGGAAGATCATTGTTCAGGACTACATCTGCTCTCCTCACGCTGAGAGCATGAGGAAGAGGAACCAGATCGTCTTCAACATGGTGGAGGCAGAGACAGAGTGTGTACTTACTCACTTCATTGATTGCACCATATTACTTGGGTTTTCATGATTTTGTTTTGAAATAATGGCTTTGGATAAGAATAATGTTCTTCATGCTTGATGTTTTGCAAATAAATGTAGGCGGGGTCATCTGTTTAAATACTGCAAACTTGCCTGATTGGTAGGATTTTGGTCATTGTTTAGTGATGGGAGTCAATAAAGACCAAATCAAGATTTGGTGAGCAGAGTAAAAGCTGTTTCAAATCAACTGCAAATCTCTGTGCGGATTATTCCCACAGAGATTTTTGGGGGCTGGGCTGCAGCTATACTTGGTTCTAATGGAGGCTTGCACACCAAGGTGGAACTTTCGTGTGGCAAGAAAAAAAAATCTCAACCACTTTGACTTTTGCAGCATTCTGTCAAAAATATATGCTTGAGCAATGAAATCCTTTGCTTTCTATGATGTCACATTTTCAAACACTGTCCCAGGCTGAAATCTATGCTGAAATAAATATGTGGCCTTTGGTCACTGGTTAGCCCGTGCGCCTTTACGCACAGGCAGAGGAATGCTCTGATCCACGTTCAATACAGTGAACTAGGAAGGCTATAAACTACTACTAGGAATATGCACACATTAAATGATCACCTGCCAAACTGAGAGAATGGTCTGCTCTGTATCTGCTCTGTAAAAAAAGGATGGATTTTTGAAAATGCACTAACTTTAAATTCCTATGAAGGCTAGGGAGTCTGTCATACTGTACCATACAGTGATTCCTGAGCATGGTTGTAATTCTCTTGCTGATCCATGTGAGTGTGGTTGTGTTTGTGTGCTGGCAGGTACGTCCACCAGCTCTACATCCTGGTCAACTGTTTTCTGAGACCACTGAGGATGGCTGCCAGCTCCAAGAAACCCCCCATCAGCCACGACGATGTCAGCAACATCTTCCTCAACAGGTGTGTGTGTGTGTGTGTGTGTGTGTGTGTGTGTGTGTTTGTTTGTTTGTTTGTGTTTGTAGTGTGTGAATAATCAACATGGTCTTTTCATTCTTGCTTTTGACTCAAACATTGAAGTGTGAGAGGGATAAGCACAGACAGATATTGAGAATTTCAAACATAAGCACAAATACTGTACCTTGAAGCCCACAGCTCAGTGGTGTGGCCATTAATCCTTATGGCACTTAGACATTGGGGGTGTTGTTGTCAACAACATGGCTAATTGGTTTCAACATGGAAAATGGTACGTCCTACCCCTAACCCTACCCTAACTATCCCACCACCCACACACCCCCTAGCCACTCCCCCTACCCAACCCTCGAACCCCGACACTCTATAACCTACCTATCCCTAGCTACGGCCCCTTTTCCCTAATGATAATTACTATGTAATAATAATATACGATAATATAATTTGATTATTTAACGTGATTTTGCTTACATTAATCATATTGTGATATATATTGATATCGAGAAAGATCCTTATGATTATCGTGATATTGATTTCAACCGTATCACCCAGCCCCTTGTATACCCTATTTCTTCTGTTTTCTTTGGTCTCTCTCTCTCCCTTCTTGCCCCCTGTTCTCTCCCTTCTCTCTCTCCCCTCTGTCCTCTCTCTCCCACCCCCTCCTCTCTCTCTCACTCTCTCTCGAATATATGATTGTTCAATCTTGTTTATTGATAGTGCTTAGCTAGATTTAGCTAGACAGATTAGCTGTCTAGCTGTCTAAAGCCTGAGACATTCTTGTGAATTAGGGCTAAACAAATAAACTTGACTTGACTCTGTGTTTTCACACCGTGCTTACACTATATCCTCAGTGAGACCATCATGTTCCTGCATGAGATTTTCCATCAAGGCCTGAAGGCCCGGATAGCCAACTGGCCGACTCTGGTGCTGGGTAGGTTGTCGTTTAACCTCACACAATGCACACAACACCCACCCAACGCACACGACAACACCCACACAACGCACACAACACCCACACAACGCACACTGTGTGCATACACCATGCAGCCCCACAATCACACCAAGGTCAGGTTTTCAGTGGTTAAGCACATATGTCTCATTCAAACATCAGCTTTGACGTCTTACTGCCTCCATCACAGACACTCTCTCTCTCTCTCTCTCTCTCACACACACACACACACACACACACACACACACACACACACACACACACACACACACACACATTTCCCTATCTCATCCAGCAACACGCACCCACATTGTTTTGACAGACAATGACCACCCAGACAGAAAGGCATCCCATAATTTCACCTACTAAAACAGAAGCCCCCGTGACAGATAAGTATCACCTAGGAAACAGACTGTTGAACGACATTGCAGCAAATTCCAATTTCAAAAAGACAGTCTGCTGATTAAACACCATACCCTCCTCTTATTTCCTTAGTTATCTTAATACTGAATGTAGCTTTTTCATCTACAATATATTTGTCATACCACTAACTATGGTCCACACACGCTGACCTCTACACAACATTTTCAGTATTGGTTGTAGCTATGTTATTTTACTGTATATTTGTGAGTAATACTGTCCCTTTATTTAGCTTCTGACATAATATGCTAATAACCCTGTATGGGTAGGATCAAATGAATAGAATGACTGGGGATGACTGTACTGATTTCAATGATTATGCTGCTATGTACATGCACATGTGCACAAAGCACACTTGCTTCTCACAATCAGACCTATGATTTTTCAATCTACCATAATCCCATAATAAAGTCCAATCACCTCTGAATTAAGTCTTATCGAACACTAGATGACCTTAATGTCATTGTTACCAAAAGATCTTCAGGTGCAGAACTTTGAAAGGATTAAGAATTGCCATGTTATGGACACAGCAGGCACTTTACTGCAGAACTGTAGGACAGCCTTGTGTCACTGTAATAAATATTCTCCACATTAATCGGACAATGGACAGATTTGTGCAGTTTGACCTTGGGGAATGCATACATGGACAAGTATGTGTACATTTACCACTATAGCATTTTACATTGATCTGAATTGATATCCTGTATGTATGTGTGTCTTTGTGCGTTTTGTATCTAGCTGACCTATTTGACATCCTGCTGCCCATGCTCAACATCTACCAGGAGTTTGTGCGTAACCATCAGTACAGCCTGCAGGTTCTGGCCAACTGTAAGCAGAACAGAGACTTCGACAAGCTGCTCAAACAGTACGAGTCCAACGCCGCCTGTGAGGGCAGGATGCTGGAGACTTTCCTCACGTACCCCATGTTCCAGGTAGAACATGGGCTGAGCACACACACACACACACACACACACACACACACACACATACGCACATACATACACACACACACACACACACACCCGCACATGTGCGCGCAAATGCATTGACGTCTTAATTTCTCATGCCAGTGCTAGTCTCCCTCTATCACCACAACTCTGAATTTATTTTTCAAAAATTGTTCACATAGTTTAATAACATTTGTCTTTTCTTTTATGTTGGTCTACTATTTCTTCTCTACTATCAGATTCCACGCTACATCATCACCCTGCATGAGTTATTGGCTCACACTCCTCATGAGCACGTGGAACGCAAGAGTCTTGAATTTGCCAAGTCCAAACTAGAACAACTGTCCAGGTATTTGTCTGGTTCTAAGAACAATCAACCATCCTAATACATCCCGATACCTGATGTTTTTTGGGCTGTTTGCATCTAAAATATGCTGATCTCTGCGCACATGCATGTGTGTGTGTGTGTGTGTGTGTGTGTGTGTGTGTGTGTGCGTGTGCGCGTGCGCGTGCATGTGTGTGTGTGTCCAGAGTGATGCATGATGAGGTGAGTGACACAGAGAACATCCGTAAGAACCTGGCCATAGAGAGGATGATTGTGGAGGGTTGTGACATCCTGCTGGACACCAGCCAGACCTTCGTCAGACAGGGTGAGTCTGCAGCCGGGGTCAGCCCTATGTTCCCTCACCTTTATGTTCCCTCAGCCTTATCCTCCCTCGGGCCTATGTTCCCTCAGCACCATATTCCCTCAGCCCTATGTTCCCTAAGCCCTATGTTCCCTCAACCCTATGTTCCCTCAGCCCTATGTTCCCTCAGCCCTATATTCTGGGGTGTTATATATCCCACCCGTTTAGAGTAAAATAGACAATACAAAAAGACTATGTTTTGGGCGTGATTGACTGCCTGTCCAGGGAATGTGCAGCTTGCCGAACATAGACACGCTTCCCGGAGCCGCTGCTCTCTTTCATTCAGCCCACAGCACTGCTCAGCAGACAATAGTACCAGAACTTTTCTCAACCATGGCAATAAAACCTCCTGCATCATTGTCATGTAATCAGAGAGCACAAGACGGTTCTTTGGTGGAATCTGCTCACTGAATCAAGATGTCAGCAACTACAGTACTATTAGTTTACCTTAAAATAATGTCAAGATCAGCAACTACAGTGCTAATAGTTTGTCTCATTTGCCTGTTAAAGACCCTGGAAACCGAAATCCACAGAAAACTGACGAGAACAGAGACACAAAAATCATCCATTTGTCCCTGGTAGCTTGTTGGCTCCGGTGCTCCATGCTAACTCTTTAGAAACATTCTGTTCACTAATTCCATTTTATTAGCCAATTATTTCTTTTAATCTCATTCTCTGACATTTAAAAGAGTAATTCTCAAATGTCACGCCCTCTCTCTCATTAAGCTGCAGCCGTGTCCGCGAGTCCGGGGGAGTCTGCATGATGTACATCTCATCTTCAGAGGGTGTACATGAAGGCTCTCTGTGTGGACAACCACATACCTCAGATCTTTTGTGACCAGGCAGGCATGTTCGCACGGTCGCATGTGCTGGAAAACCAAAATAGATGCTGGAGAATACATGCTTTGTACAGAGGCGTTTTTGCACCGTACTTAGTTTTAGGTTGGATATGAATATCCAACTTATTCAGGCCGCTGGGGAGGGGTAGGTGGGGGTCAAAGACACACAGGAGGGTGGGGTTAAAGAGTGGTTGACGTTTTAATAATTAGACTCACAGGAGAGCCAAATTGAGTTTTTATGCCTCCGCCGGCGATAGCCAGGCCGGAGGCATTATGGATCTGGGTTGTCCGTCCGTACATATGTCTGTCCGTCCATACGTACGTCCGTCCGTCCGTCCGTCCGTCCGATGTTCGTTAACGCGATATCTGAGGAACGCCTTGACGGAATTTCATCAAATTTGCCTCAAACATCGACTTAGACTCAAGGATGATCTGATTAGATTTTGGTGGTCAAAGGTCAAAGGTCAAGGTCACTGTGACCTCTTGAACGCCATTTTCAAGCTTGTTAACGCGATATCTCAGGAATGCCTTGATGGAATTGAATAAAACTTGTCTCAAACATCGACTTGGATTCAAGGATGAACTGATTAGATTTTGGTGGTCAAAGGTCAAGGTCACTGTGACCTCTCAAACGCCATTTTCCAGCTTGTTAACGCGATATCTCACGAATGCCTTGACGGAATTTCATCAAATTAGCCTCAAACATCGACTTAGACTCAAGGATGATCTGATTAGATTTTGGTGGTCAAAGGTCAAAGGTCAAGGTCACTGTGACCTCTTGAATGCCATTTTCAAGCTTGTTAACGCGATATCTCAGGAATGCCTTGACAGAATTTAATCAAACTTGTCTCAAACATTGACTTGGACTCAAGGATGAACTGATTAGATTTTGGTGGTCAAAGGTCAAGGTCACTGTGACCTCACAAATGCCATTCCCAAGATCGTTAAAGCGATATCTCAAGAACGATGGAATTTCTGCCAATTTGGCTCAAACGACTTGGGCGCAAGGATGAAAGGATTACATTTTGGTGATCAAAGGTCAAAGTCACTGTGACCTCTCCAACGCCATTTTCAAGCTTGTTAACGCCATATCTCAGGAATGCCTTCACGGAATTTCATCAAATTTGCCTCAAACATTAACTTGGCCTCAAGGATGAACTGATTACATTTTGGTGGTCAAACTTCAAGGTCACTGTGACCTCACGAACGCCATTCCCAAGTTGGTTAACGCAATATCTCAAGAACGGCTTGATAGAATTTCTTCTGATTTGGCTCAAACATCGACTTGGACGCAAGGATGAACTGATATCATTTTGATATCTCATCTCACGTATATTAATACGTGCCTGTGTTTTCCGGCATGTGTTTACCTCTGTGTATAGATGTAGGTCCATTATGCTATGTCAACACAATATTTTTCTGACACTTATTACGATATGTGATATCTCCTCCTGAAGCGAAGCAAAAAGGAAAACCAATGAAATTTGGTCACACATATCCAAATTAAAACTAACTTAGTTTATGCTGCTCTCAACCGGGTTAATTTCGCTATATTCTTCATTGCAGCAGCTGATTACTCGCTGTACATTTAAACTACACTATTTCTGCTCAAGCACTCATAGCTCTCGCCTTCTTTTAGCAACTTTCTCACTAATCCCACAGTACCTGCTTTTCTGATCTGCACAGATTAGTTTGTTTCTCTCTCTCTCGCTCTCCCCACATCCTCCAAGTCCAAGCGGCCTCCAAAAACTAGTAAACAGAACTACTACTCGTCGGTGGTGTCTGCAGCTCTCCGTTTGCACGTCCTCTCGGGACTAGAACCAAGGCCTTATATCGTCATCTCTGCCTGTTGAGCCTTTGAACAAATAACCAGCAGCCATGGCTTCCTCAGGGTGAGTTAGTTAGGACCCAATTATGTGTGTTTTGGTTTAGTAAATCGATGGCCATAATCCATTTCAATAATCTCCTTCTCCATTTTTGTGTCCTACCTTTTTGCCACTCCTCAAAATATGTATCAATTGGGTCAAATATGGCCTCCTGCCACGATCCACTTTTTTTCTTCAGTGTAAGTCGCTCAGGGTAAGAGTGTCATCTTCATGCCTAAAATGCCAAATGTAATCCTGTGCCACCTCCCCTCCTCCTCTCCAGGCTCTCTGATCCAGCTGCCGTCGGTGGAGAGGGGCAAGCTGAGTAAGGTGCGCCTGGGCTCCCTCTCTCTGAAGAAGGAAGGAGAAAGACAGTGCTTCCTCTTCACCAAACACTTCCTCATCTGCACACGCAGCTCCGGGGGAAAATTGCATCTTTTGAAGGTGAGCGGAGCCTCGTCTGGGTCGTTTAGCCGGATCTCGAGGAGGAAATTCATTTTAAAATTGGATCACAAGGATCATCCATGATGGCGATAATAGTCAATGAAGCGATACGTCTAAATTGACTGTCCGTATTTGCTCTTTAACTCTTGCAGCAAGGCGGAGTTTTGTCCCTCATTGACTGCACACTCATAGAGGAACCAGATGCCAGCGACGAGGAGTGTGAGTTCACCGCATCTGTGAAAGTCCAAGTGTGTGTGTGTCCATGCTGGCCGACACACACACACACACACACACACACACACACACACACACACACACACAGCTCTCACGGGCTCATTAAGCCCCCTCTCTCTTCACACGGGTTAATTAGGTGTCAGACGATAAAAAGAAATTACTTTCCCTACCAGAAATGACTTCCCTTTAAATATCAGATGGTCACCCCCTTTAAATGTCAGGTTTGACATCACAGCTCCATTAATTTCTCTGAGGATTCGTTTAGCAGACGGGGAAAGTGATGAAAGTGACGCACGCACACCCAAGCACATGCACAGGCACACTCGCATACAGGCGCGCGCTCGCCTTCAACACACACCTTAACGTTAAGCCTACCCCACAGGGGGGCCATGGACTAAAGATAGCTGGTCCACTTAATTAACCCCTTTGGCTGTATGTTTGTGTGTGTTCATGCATGATGTGTATAAGCATTTCTTATGATCCATTGTGAAACGCTGTGCTGAACTGGACAAAGTGATCATGTGCTCTCCTTCCTCCATCATCTAGCTAAGGCCGGCGGCCAGGGATTTGGCCAGCTGGACTTTAAACTGGTGGTCGAGCCGTCAGAGTCGGCGCCGTTCACCGTGGTGCTCCTGGCACCGTCACGACAGGAGAAGGCAGCATGGACCAGTGATATTAGCCAGGTAATATTCAGACTGAGGCTCGCACACACACGCACGCACGCACACAAACACACACACACACACACACACACACACACACACACACACACACACACACACACACACACACACACACACACACACACACACACGCACACAAACACACACACACACACACACACACGCACACACACACACACACACACACACACACACACACACACACGCACACACACACACACACACACACACACACACACACACACACACACACACACACACACACACACACGCACACAAACACACACACACACACACACACACGCACACACACACACACACACACACACACACACACACACACACACACACACACACACAGAGAAACACAGAATAACAAGAGCCTACAAACAGCAGGAGCAGGTCTCCCCTGGGCATTGAAAAGGCTTAGTGATAAGTAAACACAGACACAGCCATTCCCCCGGGGGGAGTTCAGCTCGCTCCCTCAGTACCTCACAACAAACAGAGGAGCAGCATACAAGCATGTCAGGCTGAGATAATGTTAATGCTTGTTAGATAAACAAATGCACCGACAATTTTAAATGAGTTCCTTTTCTTTGTCTTCAATACGTTAGCAACCAGAGTTCAAGAAGTATTTTCAAATGTTAGCTCACAGCCTTTGTTTTAATCTGACAGGTTGGCACACTGGCCAAACAAATGGAATACCAAAAGAAAAGTTGAGACTATTTTAAATTTTATAAAAATGAAATCAAAATTCTATTTTAAAATCAGTGTAGTATTTGTAATTATCCAACACTGTCTGAGTTCTCCCTGGATGTAGCAGACAACACCCATCTGGTGCTCTAATATGTCCAAACAATCTCTCTCTCTCTCTCTCTCATACTCTTATCATTCTCTCTCTCTCCCTCTTTACGTGTCTTTCTGTCTCTGTAGTGCATAGATAACATCCGTTGCAATGGCTTGATGACCAGTGTATTTGAAGAGAACTCCAAAGTCACCGTGCCTCATATGATCAAGTAAGTGTGTTTGTGTGTGCGTGTGTGTGTGCGTGTGCATCTCCTCATGCCAGCATTGCACAAACTACTTTTATAGGGTACCTGGGTGAAAGTGTTAAAATCATGTTGATTTACACTAGATTGATATAAATTATATGATGTGTTATGCTGCATTATGTTTACGCTGTTGCTGAAGATCTGCTGGACAACACTGGTATCGGTCATTGGTATCCACTCTTCTATTTTTATCTTTGCATTTGCATTCTCTGTCATTTGACCCATTTAACTCTTACCTCACAATTTCTTCCTAGCTATTCTCATAACCCTTTCCTTGCTTAGCAGCTCACCAGTCACGCGTGCTTGGTTATGTGTGTATGTGTGCGTGTGTGTGTGGGTATATCCATCAGATCCGATGTGCGTCTCCATAAAGATGATGTTGACATTTGCTTCAGCAAGACGCTCAACTCCTGCAAGGTCCCCCAGATCCGCTATGCCAGCGTGGAGCGGCTGCTGGAGAGGCTGACCGACCTGCGCTTCCTCTCCATCGACTTCCTCAACACCTTCCTCCACACATACAGGATCTTCACCACCGCAGCCGTGGTCATGCTCAAACTGGCCGACATCTACAAGAAGCCCTTCACTTCCATTCCTATCAGGTAATAATAGTATAATACATGTTCATTCACACCGAAACAAAACACAGACTATAGAGTAGGGCTGAACCATTTTGAAAATATATCTAATTGAGATTATTTCTGCTGATAATACAATTGCGATATGAGTTGCGATATCAGAGGGAATAATATTTTTTTACATCATTCTTCTCATTTTCATTGAAAAATTTATTAAAATTATGTTGTGATCTTTGCGGGGATCTGTACCTTAAGTCTGTAGAATATGATGTGTAGGCCAGGACATCTCTGCACAGTCTGCAGCACGACAATATTTAATTTAACACACATTTCATCTTTAACAAATATTGCGCCTTCTGTGATTTGAAAATTGCAGTAGGTCATCTTGCGATTTCAATTAATTGTTCATCCCCACACACACACACACACACACACCGCCAACACGGACGTAGAGGCACCTCATAAATCTTGCCACAATGCACCTTTACCAGTATGGATTTTATGAATGTGTGTGTGTGTGTGTGTGTGTGTGTGTGTGTGTGTGTGTGTGTGTGTGTGTGTGTGTGTGTGTGTGTGTGTGCGCGCGCGTACGTGAGTGCGCCTGTCATTTGTGTGTGTGCGTGCGTGTGTGTGTATTTGCAATTAAGTGAAAGTGCAAGCATTGGCGTACACATTTCTGCAAGCGAGTGTTTGTATGTGTGTGGATGTTTGTATGAGTGTGTGTGTGTGTGTGTGTGTGTGTGTGTGTGTGTGTGTGTGTGTGTGTGTGTGTTACCTGAGTGTTCTATGAGTGTTTTATTAGCTTCCCCCTCTTTCTTTCAACCCCTGAATGATGCAGTGAGATGTGGGTCAGCGCTCTGGACTGGGCAGGCAGCTACCACCTCTGCCCGCAAGGTTAAATACATATTGGCTGAAATACATACCAGCCTAGGTGTGGAGGCCAGCAGAACAGATGCTTCAACAATGTTGCACTTGGCACAGCCATAGGAATATACTGTGTGTCAGATGAGGACTCTCTCTCTCCCTCTCCCTCTCCTTCTCTCGCTTTCTGGCTGCATCCAAGATTGTGTGTTTATATTCCTGCCTAGACTTAATGGAACTTAGCTTAGCTTTTCAACTGGAAAAGCTCTGTCTTTCCCTTTGCCCAAGGGCAGGTTTGTGTGCAAAGACTAACGCACCATGCCTCCTTCATTCAAAGAGAACAGGGAACACTCATCCATGCATGCATGCACACACACACACACACACACACACACACACACATGCACGCACAAATACAAACGCACACACTTCTGTTGGTCCTCCTTGGTACTCGCTCCTTGTGCATTTTCATAACTCATCTCACTCGTCTGTCCATCCATCCATCCATCCATCCATGTCCTCTCCCACTACAGGGTGCAGTACCACTCATTTGACCGTCTGTCCATCACGTCCATCTGTCCTGACTACAGTCTGAAGATCAAGAAAATATCGCTGGACCAGTCCAAGTAACTCCACTCTCTCTCTCCTCTGTCTTTTGTCCCTCTTTCCTGCCCTCTCTGTCTTGTTCTCTCTTTCCTGCATTTCTCTCATTTTCTTCCTCTGGTCTTGGTCTGATACTTGTGGTAGTGCATGACCTTCCCCTTCTTGCTTATCTGCCGCATATCATTACTGTATATGAAGTATATGAATGAATGGTATAATGAATGAATGAATGGTATAATCAGTGTTGTGCAACAATGTATATATATATATATATATATATATATATATATATATATATATATATATATATATATATATATATATATATATATATATATATATATACTGTATATACATACTGTATATATATAGCACCTCTCAAAACAACAGTTACAGAGTGCTTCAGAGTAGATAATAGAAACAGTATAAAACAGCAAGTAAAAATACAATTACAAAACCTCACAAAGTTCACGCAGATTAAAATGAACTAGTTCACATTCATAGTTCACAATTTTGATTTTGAAGTTCACAGTCCCAAAAAATTTGCAGTTCACATTCATGTCTTCAGACATTAATTGCATCAACATTTAGCGCATGAGTGTCAAGTCAGCCAGAATGTAAAAGTAGGTCTTCTGCTTTAGGGCTTTCAAAATAAAACTCTTATTGTAATGTTAACCGTTAACCTTAATATTAATTTTGCGTTATGCTTTACATACATAATATACTTTGAATCTTCGTTATGCTTTACAGCCACAGTTTCACTCCATATGTAATCTTACAAGTTTACTTACTTACAAACAAGTTTATTCTTGTACTGTGTTGGGTTTTGCCCTTCTCCGACGCACCTGTTGAGCCTAGGTGTGCAAAAGCTTTTTTCCTTCACGTGCTAATATCTGAAATGTAAATGTGTGTATTATGAAGACTGCCAGCTCTCCCAATACTCTGTCACATCTAAAGTTCTGACTGTTCAGTTCTCTTCTCCTCTTCTTAGTGAATTTTCTCCACAGTAGCCTATATGATTTTCCCTGAGATCAGAGATATCCCTGGTATGGAAAACTAGCCGGGAAAATGAACATAACGTAATCAAGTAACCCTTTTATAGCTTGAGGAATGGTGATGGGAGAGCTGTGGTTTTCTTCTCCCTGGGCATGCAAGACAGACGGTGCCCATGTTGGCAACCAATACAGCACAGATGCCTAAGAACAGTTTTATTCCATCGTGATCATTTTGCACTACTTTCTCTTTCTCTTTTCCCGGATCTTTCTCTTTATTTCTTTTTAAATCTCCCCTCTTATTTGCTAACATATTGCTTTTGTCTCTCTCTCTCTCTCTCTCTCTCAGGTCCTTGGAGCTGTTCTTTGCCACCAATCAGAATAACAGAAGTGGGGAGCACACAAACGACAAATCCCCTCGTCTCTGCCGCAAGTTCTCCTCTCCTCCTCCTCTGTCCATCTCCTCCCGCACCTCCTCGCCGGTCCCAACGCGGAAGCTTTCCCTCCACTCCCCCATCACCTCCAGGGTGGGGGGCCTCGACCTGACCAGCCCGGTTTCCAGCCCCAGCGTCAACCACAGTGCCTCCCAGTCCGCCGCCAGCAGCCCCACGTCCGCCCACACGCCCCAGACCCCGACACCCCAGACCCCCACCCACACCCACACCGCTTCCTCTCCTCCTCCCTCCTCCACCTCCCCCCCGCCCAGCAACACCAAGCTCCCCCAGGACCAGGTTCCCTTCGTCCCCTCCTCTCCGGACCAGAGTCCCTTCCCAGCCCCGGATGGCGAGGAACTGCCCAGGGTCGATGCCTTCTGTGGCAAACTGAGGCGCAGCATCCGCAGGAGTAAGTTTCAAAAGCCTACACAGACATGGTGCAAAAACATTTATACACAAACAGTACACCACTGAAATCAATATCCCACAATATCAGTCCCAATGAATTGTCAATCCACCTGAATAGCATGCTTAAATTTTTTATCTTATTATCTTTGTTTTCTTCTTACCTCCTCCAAGGAGGTTATGTTTTTACCTGCTAGTTTGTCTGTCTGTTTGCAAGATACCTCAAAAACTTACAGATAGATTTCCATTAAATTTGGTGGATAGGCCGTAGACCAAGGAACGATTGTTTTGATTTTCGTAGTGATCTCGATTTGGGATTTCCACCATTAGATGATTGTCATTTATTAGCCATAACTGAATTCTGAAATGGCGATATAGATTTGAGTCTAAATCCTAAGGGTATACACTGCATTTCCAGGAATGAATCAATCATGAAATCAATTTAATTTAAAATGTAAGTGACAGAAATGCAGTCATTGGGTGTTGGCAGGGGTGTTTGCCTTCCAGTTTCTGTTAAACGTACCTTTATAACAAACTACTGTGCGCCTGTACGTTGCTTTGTGTTATGTGCCTGGCAATGGTGCAACCCGTTCATATACTGTACTGTACCTTTAAACTGCCCCTTAATCTATATGTTATGAGCTATCTGTTTAACTGCACATATGGAGCTTACTGGCTTAAGGAATGACTTGTGAAGAGCTGGAGGTCAAGCATCAAATCAAGTGTTTCCTATAAGAGCAGTATTAGACAACTGTGGGACATTATTGCCTCAGTGTTATAATAATGTTCAACACCCTCTCACACTGGAGAGAGGGAGGGAGAGAGAGAGAGAGAGAGAGAGAGAGAGACCCTAACAGTGTTATAATAGTGTTCAACACCCTCTCACACTGGAGAGAGAGAGAGAGAGAGAGACCCTAACAGTGTTAGTGTTCAGGGGTGTCATGCAAACCAAAATTCTGAGGGGGCGACATTCGGTGACGACCAAAGGTCCCCGGCTAAAACATTTCAGTGGCGACCGAAGGTCTGAATAGATCTGCAATGATTCAATCAGTCTGCCCAGATAAAGTGTGCTGAATCCACTCATGATTGAATCAGTCCATTTCGCTATTTCTAAAATGTTGGCCATTAGAAGCCAGATTTAGCCATAACAGCTCTGGCTAACATTACAATGCTAACTTTAGCTGCATGGTAGTACAAGTATAGCCAACTAACTTGCTATGCAAACTATACCTATAATAACCAGTGTTGGGGGTAACTCATTATAAAAGTAACATATTACATGTAATATATTACTTTTAGTAGTAACTCAGTAATATAAATTATTACTTATAGGATTTCAATAATATTATACCAGTTACTTTGTCAATTAACTCAAGTTACAAATTGAGTGACATTTTATTAAATCAAAGCACATATTTAAAAAAGATACAATAATTTCCTAATCAAACTGTGTGTTTTTATGCAAATAACCACTATAGATGACAATTCTTCTTCTTTTCGTTTCTTTGAAGCATGGTGTTATATGACAGTTTCCCATTTCTTTACACAGTTCTTTGCGTGTTTATTAAACTCTGCAAGGTCTTCTGAGCTGCAAGGGTTGGGCAGCAGAGGGCAGACAAGGCAGTGCTCCATAGTGTGGTCTGCTTCTCCACATTCACAGGTGGTTGGGCCAGTCATGTAGCCCCATCTGGCCAGAGCAGCTTTAGATCGTCCCGTTCTTGTTCTTAGGCGGTTGAGTGTCTTCCACTGAGACCAAGGTGCTTCTGAGCCAGGAGGGAGGTTTTCAGTGGGGGGGGATTCCCATGTCAGTTGGAGGGGGGTTATTCTCTAGCTTTTCTGTCCAGAGCTGGAGTCTGGTTTCTTCTCGGGATGTTATTAGTGGCTGGACATGGCTGAGAAAGCTTCTTCTTGACTTCAGTCGTTGGGCCGGGGCTTGACGTCCGTAGAGGAGGTGGCGTTCATCACTAGTGGCTTTTGTCATCACTAGATGACAATAACAAAGGAAAAGAATAACATTTCGAATTTTGGATCGTTTACACCGACTTCAAGGCGGTTGAAATAATCTTTCGGGATGGTTCCGGGGCGGCAATGTCATTCTGCTGCTGCTGTTGTTTTGGTAAAAGTAATGCAAAAGTAGTGTAATAAGTACGAGTAAGAGTTACTCTACACAGAAAGTAATATTGTAAAGTAACTTATTACTTTCAAATGAAAGTAACTAGTAATATGTAGTATATTACATTTTGAAAGTAACTTGTCCAACACTGATAATAACTAACATCATGAATTTTACTTCCCCCTTCTTTTCTTTTTTCAAAAAATCTGAGGTTAGTGTCTGTTAGTGTTCAACACCCTCTCACACTGGAGAGAGGGAGAGAGAGAGAGAGAGAGAGAGAGAGAGAGAGAGAGCGAGCCCCTAAGAGTGTTATAATAGTGTTCAACACCCTCTCACACTGGAGAGAGAGAGAGAGAGAGAGATTTTTGATGGTCCTTTAATGAACAGTCAACTTATCTTTAAAAAACAGAGCGACCTAACAAAGCCAAAAACTAAACAAACTCAATTGCCTCGCCACCCACAGGCACACACACACACACACACACACACACACACACACACACACACACACACACACACACACACACACACACACACACACACACACACAGAGCAGGGATTAAAAAAACATGCCAACAAACCCCACAGATGCACAGAAAGCCAGGTTAACAAAACTGCACCGGCTACTCACACTCAAATACAAATTCAACACCCTCTCACACTGGAGAGAGAGAGAGAGAGAGAGAGAGAGAGAGAGAGCGAGAGAGAGAGAGAGAGAGAGAGAGAGAGAGAGAGAGAGAGAGAGAGAGAGAGAGAGAGAGAGAGAGAGAGAGAGAGAGAGAGAGAGAGAGAGAGAGAGAGAGAGAGATGCCATCAGGGCATTTAAAGCAGCACAGCACAGACAGGCTGCAGTTAGATTCTCATTAGCATGTGCACATGCATACGATGTGTGCGCGCACGTTTGTGTGTGTGTGTGTGTGTGTGTGAGCGTGTGCATGTGTGGCAGCTGCTAACCTCTCACTAGGAGAGAAAGAAGCATTATCCCTCGTACCAGCATTTAGGCCCTTTCTCTAACCTAACGATCTGTGTGTTTATGAGTGTTAGACTGTCCGTCTATCTATCTATCTATCTATCTATCTATCTATCTATCTATCTATCTATCTATCAGTCTATCTATCTATCTATCTATCAGTCTATCTATCTATCTATATATCTATCTATTTATCTATCTATCAGTCTATCTATCTATCTATCTATCTATCTACAGTATCAGTCTATCTATCTATCTATCTATCTATCTATCTATATATGTATCTATGTATGTATCTATGTATCTATCTATCTATCTATGTATCTATGTACTGTATCTGTCTGTCTGTCTGTCTGTCTGTCTGTCTGTCTGTCTGTCTGTGTGTCTGTCTGTGTGTCTGTGTGTCTGTCTGTCTGTCTGTCTGTCTGTCTGTCTGTCTGTCTGTGTGTCTGTGTGTCTGTCTGTGTGTGTGTCTGTCTGTCTGTCTGTGTGTCTGTCTGTCTGTCTGTCTGTCTGTGTGTCTGTGTGTCTGTCTGTCTGTGTGTCTGTCTGTCTGTCTGTGTGTCTGTGTGCTGCGTCACTGTGGGAGTGTTTGACATGCTGACATACAGTATATTGTCAGTGTCATATCCCAGCATATGCTCATACGACAGAGTCACGGGATGAAAGCTCTCGCAGTTTGATGTCATCCATCTCTCTCTTGCTCGCCCGCTCACTATCATCTCTATTCTGATGATTAATGTCTGCCGTTTGTGCTTTTCATATCACAGTTAAGAATTCTGCTTTTCACAGAGTAACATGATTCAGCTTCCTTATGGCATCAGTGAAAATATATCGTTTTACTCCTGCTGAAATCCTTATATAGACTGCACTTCTCCATCTGTTACTGGTAACTGTGTGTGTGTGTGTGTGTGTGTGTGTGTGTGTGTGTGTGTGTGTGTGTGTGTGTGTGTGTGTGTGTGTGTGTGTGTGTGTGTGTGAGTGTGTGTGTGTGTGTGTGCGCGAGTGCGTGCGCGTGTGTGTGCGCGCACGTGCGCACATTATGTATGTGTACCTGCCTATGAGCAAGCATGCATGTGCTTTGCATTTGTTTTACATAGCAGTATAAAATGTCCACCCTGCCCTTTGGAAACAATGGGCCTCATTCACAAAACTTTTCTTAAATTGTTCTTACTTTTCTTCTTAAGAAACATGCCTACGCAAAACCAAAAGCAAAGAAGCATGCGCAGAGTCTCCATTTTTTGCATATTCCAGATGTCTAATGATGAATGCCACTTGTTAGTGGCGGAGAATGGCAAACTAACCAGAGAAGAAAAATTCTAACTCTGAAATACAGTAGAAGTGTTGTTGTCAGGAGTGAACTTTTTAAAAGTGTAAGCGATGGAGTGACAGAAACTGAAGAAGAAAGAAAACATAGCAAGAAATGACTGATGCTGTCAATGCTGCAACATCAAAATAATCTGATGAAGGTCTCAGGACCAAAACATTATTCTTTCTGTTAAATAAACCTTTTGCATTTGGAGACAGTGTGTGGGAGTTATTTTCTTTTGATTCAGTCGGGTTTTCCCTCCTCCGACGCACCTGTCATCTTTTAGGTGTGCAGAAGCTTTGCTTCTTCAATGCTGCAGCATCAGAAACACACACCTTGAATTAAAAGATAAGGAAGTGGTTTGACGTAAGTTAGGTTAGGGACAGGGTTATTCTAATTCCAAATAGATGCAGTTTATTTAAAGTAGCTACAGGCGGACAGCAGGGTGCTGTCAAAAGGATTGGGGGAATAATATGGAGACTGTGCTGTCAGGTGTCCAGTCATCAGTGGAGTTGGTTGCTACAGGACAGAGGACACAGGAGCTTTCTTCCTGCGGTGTCCAAGCACATCCAACAGCCTTCCAGCTCAGTATGCTGCGCTCGCTGTGTGGCGGAGCGAGTGCTCATCTGCTCATTATATGATCACTGCTTGAGGGGTGTGAAGCTCTATCAGGTGTGGCTTTGGCAATGGGGTCAAGGCAGAAACGCTATCACCTAGAGGAAGCTTAAAGGCTTGAGACTCTGGTTAATTTAACTTCCATTCAGTCCAACATGTGCCGTGCGACTGCAGCAGCACCTGCTCAAGACACCCCACCACACGCTGTTGTTCTGCAGTGTGTGGTGGCTGCCTCCTGGACAGCTGGAAACCACATGTAGGAGGTTTAGCTTGCTGTCCACAATCTTCAAATACTCCAGTCTTTAGCCCGTTAAAATTTGGCCAGAGGAAGTTGTCATCTTCCAAAGGGAAAAAAAAAAACACTTCAGGAAGTTCGATGGTATTGGACCAATCACGACACATGTTAACAAATACAATGCAGGTGATTGTTGAAATTAGCGGATGTGCCCGCCTTAAGCGGATGTCCCTGGCTGTGAACATCTTAGTTAAAATTCTCCACATACCCATAACTACGATGACCATCCTCATCTCTCTCTCTGTCTAGCTGTGCTGGAGTCCGTGTCGCTGGAGAAAATCATCCCTGAGTCTCCTCAGAGCAGTGAGGCAGGAGACATGTCACCCTGTCGCTCCCCTTCAACACCTCGA
>NC_139631.1:17499391-17511891 GCF_964638095.1 Poromitra crassiceps | reverse complement strand
GTGTGTGTGTGTGTGTGTGTGTGTGTGTGTGTGTGTGTGTGTGTGTGTGTGTGTGTGTGTGTGCGTGCGTGCGTGCGTGCGTGCGTGCATGCGTGCGTGTGCGTGCGTATTTAGGCGGAGTGTCCAAAGGTGGAGTGTTTTGAGTCCCTGTCAGCGATGGAGCTGGCTGAACAGATCACTCTGCTGGACCACATCGTGTTCAGGAGCATCCCTTACGAGTCAGTCCTCTCTCTCTCTCTGGGCACCCAGAGTCTAGCAGTCTGACGACTAATATGACTCTGGGACAGACGGCCGATATTCCTGGATTTCCGCTGTAGAGCGGACGTCCCGCCCCTTCCGTTATTGTTTACAGTCCGACGGCATCTCACATGCAGCTATTTATTATTATTATTATTATTATTATTATTATTATTATTATTAGCCAAAATATGGTCTAGGCCTATCAGCTCCAACTCCGTTCTCATGTCCATTGGACTGTAAACAATAACCGAGGCACACGGAAGCGGAGGTCTTGGCGCGGACATCCACTATACAGCGTGTTGTTCACACCAACATTTTAGTGCTGTGATAAAAAAAAGCCTAGGGTTACCTTGTGGTCAGCATGGTCCACTGCGATACGATGGTCATTCCTCCCCAGCTACTGTACATACAGTAAGAACAGTTTGTAAAATCAAAACCTGTAATGAAATAGTATTTTCTCTTCACATTTTGTTCAGTCATATATAATAATAGTTAATAATGTCATGTTCTTTTGTAAATTAAAATAATTTAATTAAAGGCTGTAAAAGTATCCCAGAGTGGGTCACCCTTAAATTAGTATGAGTGTTAGTGTCCCATGGTGGTCTAAATGCTGTTTCAGAGGCTTGTCATTTTGGCATGAACACAGAACAGTTGAAAATACTGAAGATCACTGCAATACAAAATTATTGGCATCCATATCAAAAATCCATATTGGCCTAACCCTAGTCTCGGCTCCCAGACGTTTGGTGAGCTGCGCCACCAAACAGGAGTGAAACGGATTAAGACTGAGGGCTGAGTCTAGCCTAACCCTAAAAAATATGGCATCAGAGTTTCTCTCTGAAAAAGTAAGGCTTCACACACTGAAAGAGGAATCAGCATGACAATACAGATGCTTCAGTGACGTCTTTTTTCCAATCACAATAGAGTGTGAAGCCTTTCTTTTTCCAAGGTTTCTACACACATTCTACACACAGAGGTACTATGAAATGGTATACCGTATATGGGGCTTAGTTAGTTGAATAAATCTTATAGTGGCTTGGACTCATATTCCTCTGTCTGTCCCACCTCCCAGAGAGTTCCTGGGCCAGGGCTGGATGAAGGTGGATAAGACAGACAGGACGCCCTACATCATGAAAACCAGTAAACACTTCAATGATGTAGGTTCTCTAGGTGTCTTTAAGTGTCCACAGGGCTTTTCTATCACTATCCTTTACATCTCGTCCTCTCACTCTCTCCGTTCTCTTCCATTTGAAGATGAGTAACCTGGTGGCTTCTCAGATCATGACCCATACTGACGTGGGCTCCAGGGCCAATTCCATAGAGAAGTGGGTGGCTGTGGCCGACATCTGCCGCTGTCTAAACAACTACAATGGGGTGTTGGAGATCACATCGGCTCTCAACCGCAGTGCCATCTACCGGCTAAAGAAGACCTGGGCCAAAATCAGCAAACAGGTGGAATGGATTCATTACAATTGACAGTGTTCTATAATGATTATTAATGACAAAATATATTGTTAATTTCTCATCTTTTTTAGCACCGTATTTGCACAAATTTAATTGATCCCTCGGTAGGACATATGTCAAGCTTGCTTGTTTCTTTATGGTAATGAACACTGACTGGTGCAGGCAGTGATCGAAACGCTGACCTTATTGTTGCCTTGAGGCAGTTTGTTTCAGTTTTATTCAATGATCCACACTGCACACTTAGGGTGCTTTCACACTGGCGCCCAAGTACCGTTCCCGAACACCCAAATTGACCCCAGTTTCAGAACGTTTGATGAGTGTGTGAACGTTGCGTTCCGTTCCGTTCCGCGCGCGGCCGCGCAACGGGGAACTGTGACAGGATCCACTTGAAAGGGTGGTCTGGGGGGAGCGCTTTGGCGTGCCCAGGCACGGAACACTTGCGAGTGTGAAAGCCAACTGTTCTGAACCACATAGGTAGACAACACACAGGCGAGGATATACTGCAGGCATAGTTGGTGACGCAAGTACACTCTGTTCCGTTTCCGAGCGTGGAAGAAATGTTGTAATGTGAAAGCTGACCAGCGGGGGAGAGGGGGGGGGGCAATCGTTCCCAGGTGAGGAACGGAACGGAACGAAAGCAATCGTTCCCAGTGAGAAAGCACCCTTAGAAAACAATCAAAACATCAGAAACAACAACAACAACGAAAAAGAAGTATGGAAGCAATGCAGTACAGCTCAAAAGAGACAAATGTACAAATAGCTAGTGGTGCATAGTTTTCTATATCTTATGTACAAATGTCCAGTGTCACTTATTACATGATTATTTATACAGTTGGATGACTTGGAACATGAAAATGTTTCTGTGTCTGTCTGTGGTGCATTTAGGTCCACACAAGCGTAGACCAACAGGAGAAAATCAGAATGATGTTGTATGAAATCTCGTAACTCCAATTTTGGTGATTTTTATGTTTTCACTCAAATTGAAGGATTACATGATTCTCGATTGCTGAGAAAATTCTCTGACTTCTTGGGCTTTTTGATATTCCTTGAAAATCCTTTGGATAATGTCAAAAATGTACCGTAGTTCCTTAAAAGCTGCCATTTTGGAGCTACAAGGTTTTCACCTGACAGCTGTGATATGTATCATATTTGTGGGATGGAGTGTACTATGGGGGTTGTTTGTGGCTTGTTGTGGGGGTAGAAAAATGTCAATTATCTCAGGGCTATGCCAATTATTTTAGAGGAAGTTTGGGCACTGCTTCAGAGGTGATCTTTATTTTTAACTGTGTAACTGTGGTTTTGCCCAGAGTAAAGCCCTGATGGACAAGTTGCAGAAAACTGTGTCGTCTGAGGGAAGGTTCAAAAACCTGAGGGAGACCCTGAAAAAGTGAGGCTTCAAAATATTGTACAATAGGCTACAGAACATTTCAGATGCTCTCAAATGATTATCACTGTAAATGTTTCAAAATATTAAGGGGAAGAGGATGGCGGCTCATTCTTCTTCATTCAAACATGCAGTTAATTTCCTAAATGTGTTTTTGTATTTGCACACTACTTATTCATCCCTGAACACCCACCACCAACTCCACTTCTCCCGGCAGCTGCAACCCTCCGTGTGTGCCATACTTGGGAATGTACCTGACGGACCTGGCCTTCATCGAAGAGGGAACGCCCAATTTCACTGAGGAGGGTCTCGTCAACTTCTCCAAAATGAGGATGGTAGGCACACTCATGCTTCAGAACACGTGCAAGATACATTTGCACACAAAGACACATGCATGCATGCAGACACTGTGCACAAAAACAATACAATCAACAACATCAAATCGTTGTTGTTCCACAGATCTCCCACATCATCAGAGAGATCCGGCAGTTCCAGCAGACTCCCTACAGGATAGAGCATCAAGTCAAGGTACTTTTCTACACTGTATACTCTTTTCCCCCTATTCCATTCCTGCATCCCATCACCCTTTCATTCTGAACAGCATCACCAGAGCAGCAACAGACATTATTAACTGTATGGTCAACGTTTCTTGAATGTGTTCAGCTCTGTGTACACTAAGCTTTCTTTAAGCTAGCTAACAGCACTAAACAGATCCTTGAGGGAAGCACTGGTCTTGGCTGTTGTTACTAGGATGATCAAAAACCCATTTGAAGTGTGGCATTCTTTTGGAAAAATGTCTTGTTCTACCTTAAGAGACTACACAACGCCGACCAAGCTTTAACAATATTTATTGAATGTAAGATTTAACAAGATTTATTGAATGTAAGATTGTCTTTGGCGGAGAGCTCCTTGGCCAAAAGGGGGATCAGCCACGTGACCGGGAATCGGCCACGTGACGGATGATCAGCCACGTGACGGCGGACCTGCCATGGATTGGCAGGGGCGTCGGAACCCTCCCCCTCTAGGAAAGGAGCCTTCACCTGGTGGTACTGGGGTGGAAGCCGGGGAGGTGGTGGGTTGATGCTGCAATGCATAGGAGACAAGAGCAATAGACAGGTAGGAGGGGCACTCCTTTTAACCAGACCGCTTGGACGAATGGCAGGCTGTTATTGGATAATTGAATGTGATGACGTAACTAGTTCCGTCTCTTGGTAGAACTTCCGTAAACTCCCATTTCTACCTTAAGAGACTACACAACGCCGACCAAGCTTTAACAATATTTATTGAATGTAAGATTTAACAAGATTTATTGAATGTAAGATTGTCTTTGGCGGAGAGCTCCTTGGCCAAAAGGGGGATCAGCCACGTGACCGGGAATCGGCCACGTGACGGATGATCAGCCACGTGACGGCGGACCTGCCATGGATTGGCAGGGGCGTCGGAACCCTCCCCAAAAGTAATTTGACAAGACTTAGAGAAATGTAATTATGGACTTACCAGGGCAGTGCTGATGTGAGCCTGATAGTTAAGTGGACACAGGCTACTTTAGTAGACAGAAATGAGAGTGAGATTAATGTACAATGCATGGAGTGAACAGGCCACCCCAGACCACCAGTAATTGCAAATGAAGTTTAACGATGGATTTTACCTTTTAAAAAGCCATGGATTAGATCGGCAGTAATTGCAAGTCGAATTATGATTATGAATTTTACCTTTTAAGAGTCATGGATTTCTGGGCCTTGAGGCCGGAGGTAGGATCAGGCCTCACGTGAGAGGCATGAGTGCCAGAGGACCGCCTTCCCAGGAGTTTGGGATCCCGGTACCCCTGCATGATGGATATGGTTGCTGATCCTATTCTTAGGGAGTAAGAAGAGTAACAGTGGGGAGGAAGCCCACAGTGTTTCAGCAGGGAGGGCAAGTGAGAGAACCAGGTGTTTGAGGAAGACCTGGGGAAAGGGGGTACATGGTTAGAGGAAACGAGACCGAGAGGAGCAGGATCTCCAGGGTGATGGAAGAGTAGGTGCGCCTTGAACCTTTGAGAAGTAGGCAAACCGAAGGGTTAGAGCATTGCCTAGGGAAAGAAGGGTCAAAACAGCGGGTGAAGTTAGGCCTAGGATGCCGGGGGTTGCAGTTTGCTAGATTCAACAGACACACACTATGACGACAGAGACAGACAAGGGGAGCACTGGCAACAGAAAATGTGATGAGTGATAAGGAACTGGAAAACTGGATTCGCCCTGGAAAGCTCTGAATTGAGGCAGGAACAATGGCGACTCTCGTGTACTGTTTGGATGAGGCAAGGTGATGCTCTGCTGAAGCCACTGGCTGTGACCGGGGATATGCTTTGCTGAAGCCACTGTGCTGTGACCGGGGAGGAGTGCTGGAGCCACTGTGCTGTGACCGGGGATAGCTTTGCTGAAGCCACTGTGCTGTGACCGGGGATAAGCTTTGCTGAAGCCACTGTGCTGTGACCTGGATATGCTTTGCTGAAGCCACTGTGCTGTGCCCGGGGATATGCTTTGCTGAAGCCACTGTGCTGTGACCGGGGATATGCTTTGCTGAAGCCACTGTGCTGTAACCGGGAATATGCTTTGCTGAAGCCACTGTGCTGTGACCAGGGATATGCTTTGCTGAAGCCACTGTGCTGTGACCGGGGATATGCTTTGCTGAAGCCACTGTGCTGTGACCAGGGATGTGCTCTGCTGAATCTACTGCACTGTGACCGGGGAATGAGCTCTGCTGACCTGACCAGTTATGCCTGACAGAAACCCGTGTGATACTGCACTGCACCTTAAAGCCACGGTGGACTGGGAGGAGCACCTTTTGTTTATGATCGAGAATGTAGTTTCGTATACATTTGCCATACCAGAGTGAATCTTGTAGAGGAAGATCGATTCCCTACTGGGAGGAAGTGGGGAACTCGTGGTGCCACTTTTCTGCGCCATTCACCTCTAAAAATACCCCCCAAAAACCACTGATGGAGCCACATCAGTGATCTCTTCTTTTGAAGAGAGCGTTCACCCAGATTACTGATTCGGCCTGCTTTCTGAAAAAGAAAGAACACCATTTAAGTAAAGAATAAACCATACAACAATTTGATGTGGCATATGAGGATTACATGCCTGAATGCCAGCTGCTGAAGCTGGTTTATTAATGAATTGAGTGAAAGAACCTCTACAATGATTCACATCGTGAAGCCATTAGCATGTGAGCTTCTCAATGTGAATTAACGCCAGCTGCTAAAGCTGGCTGCAGACAAGAATATGAAGGCAAGATATGACACTCTTTATGCTTTAAACAACTGCCCTGGTGCCATTTTGGCTTGAACCAGAGGGGGACCACTAGGATGATCATTGTTTTATTGTTTATTGTTTTATTGGATCCCCATTAGCTATCACAATAGTGAAAGCTAGTCTTCCTGGGGTCCTAAAATATATTAAACAGCATAATTAAAACATTTCTCCTCTTTGACTGATCAGACCTGATTCCGTCCGGAGCCTGTTATAAATATAGTCACGTTATAGACAACTAACCAATGCTGGTGGCCCTTATGGGAACAATGATATTCGAAATGGTTAAAAGTTATACAATTTGGTCATTCAGTGGCATTTTACCGCCATGAAAAGTAATGTTAGCTGCTGCATTAGCCACAATAGCTGACTACCCCTGCTGCATTACATTATCCAAACACCCGAACGCTCACGTTGCTTTTTAATGCATAAAACGAAGCCGATATACGATTCACATTGAAGAACACCACGTGTAAAACCACCGTAACGTAACAATGTACCAAAATCCATTTAATTGAGGCCCCGCAAAAGCAGGTTTGAACCCATAGAGGGCACCTTGTGAAATTGATGAAGATTGTAGAATATCTAGCAGTTTGGTCTCAGATGTGAAATTCTGGCCAGAATTCTAAACAAAAACACCCCCGAACCCATATATATATATATTGGTTAAACCTGGAAAAAGTTTTGGGTTAGTTAGAAACATTAATGACATTATAAACTGCTGAGGCAAGATAACGCACAATTTTAGAATGCAAATTTAGAAAATGAACTTGCAAAAGTGATGTGATTCACTGAGAATGTAGCCTATGAGCTGCTTGCTGTAAGGAAATATAATACAATACCTGCAAGGATAATTGTTATCACATTAATGACAGATAAACAGCAAAATCTGAAACGTGATGCCCGTGTTACGGTGCAATGCAAAGGAACAATGATCCACATCATACTGCATTTAACATGTGCCTTGTGAATGCTGAAGTAAAGCAATGAACTACATTTCCCATCATGCTTGGTGCTGCTCTGGTCTCTGGGTAATCACGTCACCCGGAAATGCAAGCTGCGGTGTTTTGAAAGAAATCCGTGTTAAAAGTTGGAATACCTCGCTTCTGCGTGAGGGAACTTTGCATCTGGCAGCCCTGGATTAGCCAAAGCAAGGAGTTTGGAGGACTGCTACTCTGGCACTAGGCTTAATGGATCTAAATTTATTACTTTTGCCTGAAAGCATGCAGCGGAAGACCGACCGAATGTGTCGCATCTTGCTTTGCTATACACTCTTTGGCAACGCTAAACCAGCCACGCGCATGCGCAGTATAGCATGGAAGTCGGTGGCTAACTGAGAAGCTTGCGCGCTACTTAGCATAGACCGGAAAGTTTACAAGGGTTATACTTTATCTAAATGACTAGAATTGGACCAATAGATTGGATGCATAGGAGAGGAAACATGTTATGAAAAAGAAAAGTTGGCTGAAAACTAGGACTACAGAGCATGTTGTTAAACTCGATTGGAACCGGGAGAGGAATGCAGCCGCAGCAACATGGACCGAGTTGCTTGTTGGCTAGAGGTTGATACTACAGCCGCCGCAAAATGGATTTGCTTGTTGGCTAGAACTGCCGCAGCAAAATGGATTTGCTTGTTGGCTAGAACTGCCGCAGCAAAATGGATTTGCTTGTTGGCTAGAACTGCCGCAGCAAAATGGATTTGCTTGTTGGCTAGAACTGCCGCAGCAAAATTGATTTGCTTGTTGGCTGAATTTGCTTGTAGACTGGAAACTGAGACTACACAGCCGCAGCAAATGGATTTGCTTGTTGGTCAGAACTGCCGCAGCAAAATGGATTTGCTTGTAGGCTAGAACTGCCGCAGCAAATGGATTTGCTTGTTGGCTGAACTGGGACTACACAGCCGCAGCAAATGGATTTGCTTGTTGGTCAGAACTGCCGCAGCAAAATGGATTTGCTTGTAGGCTAGAACTGCCGCAGCAAATGGATTTGCTTGTTGGCTGAACTGGGACTACACAGCCGCAGCAACATGGACTTGCTTGTTGGCTGAACTGGGACTACACAGCCGCAGCAAATGGATTTGCTTGTTGGTCAGAACTGCCGCAGCAAAATGGATTTGCTTGTAGGCTAGAACTGCCGCAGCAAATGGATTTGCTTGTTGGCTGAACTGGGACTACACAGCCGCAGCAAATGGATTTGCTTGTTGGTCAGAACTGCCGCAGCAAAATGGATTTGCTTGTAGGCTAGAACTGCCGCAGCAAATGGATTTGCTTGTTGGCTGAACTGGGACTACACAGCCGCAGCAAATGGATTTGCTTGTTGGTCAGAACTGCCGCAGCAAAATGGATTTGCTTGTAGGCTAGAACTGCCGCAGCAAATGGATTTGCTTGTTGGCTGAACTGGGACTACACAGCCGCAGCAACATGGACTTGCTTGTTGGCTGAAACTGGGACTACTGAGGCATGTTGTTAAACCCGATTGGAACCGGGAGAAAATGCGGCCGCAGCAACATATACCGTTGCTTGTTGGCCCCGGCCTGAAATGAGTGCAGGAGTAGTGCCGTACGTTTGACTGAAACCAAGGACAAATGTTTGTTTGATACTACGTGCATGTTTTGATGATCCCCGATTGCACACGGGAGGGAAGCGGCCACTGTTAGCCGGAACAGATTGCTCTGGGATTGCACATTAAATGCAGCCGCAGCAAATGGATTTGCTTGTTGGCTTGAACCTGGGACTACAGAGACATGTTGGACAAATGTTTGTTCGATACTACATGCATGTTTGATGATCCCCGATAGGACTCGGGACCCGATTAGACACGGGCAAATTTGATTATCCTGATTGGACTTTCGTAACTATAAACCACAATATGAATTTAAAGATGCAAACCCAACATGAATCAGTGCTGCAATGCAATACTATGGTTCCTCCAATTGAATTTTAAACAATTTACCCAATAAATTAATCAGCATTTCGTCCGACATTTAAGCAGCAACAGGAATGTAAACCAAAATGTAACCCATAATCACCGACCATTGGAGTCTCGAGAATGAAACTGAGTAGAGGTTTTTGGTGCTTCTGGGTGCTTCTGCCTTCTGTGCTTCTGGTTGCCTGACTTGACTGACTGAGTGAGTCAGCTGGTGAGTGAGTGGCTTGTTCCAGGTGCACTCAATCTCGTGGTAATGAGCGGCCATTTTGCTGCTGCATGTTTGGGAAGTGTAGTCTGCTGGTGCAGTGTTGAATGTGAGTTTAACTCGAACAGACTGCTCTAAGATTACACACCCAACATGAATGAGCGCTTCTCTGCAGCGTGATGAAACATTAGCGTTTAGCGATAGCTACCCACGATTTGGGCTCGCTACAATTGTGAATGAGGAAAACAGCGACTGAATGCTTGAGGGGAATCAAGCTCAAGACTGACTCACGTATGCCCAGACCGATCAGAGCTGGTCTGACTTGGAAGACTGACCAAGTGGAGAAGTCGACAGGAGAGGAGAGCCTTGAGCTGCGGCGGAGCGACGTCGGTGGGTCATCCGACCTGGAGCTGGTGAGTCTGACATGCTTTGATGCTGCAATGCATAGGAGACAAGAGCAATAGACAGGTAGGAGGGGCACTCCTTTTAACCAGACCGCTTGGACGAATGGCAGGCTGTTATTGGATAATTGAATGTGATGACGTAACTAGTTCCGTCTCTTGGTAGAACTTCCGTAAACTCCCATTAGTGCTCGGCGCGCTTAGTGCTAAAAACATGCTGAAGAGTTTGAAACCTGTCCAACATAATAAAATGAAGCCAGCGCTGTGAAGAAAGCTTCCTGGCCGACTCCCCCACTCTCTCTCTCTCTCTCTCTCAACTGTGCAATCACATTGAAACTGATCTCGCCCCCTCCATCTTCTCCTGTCCAGGTGACCCAGTACCTGCTGGATAAGACTCTGATCATGGATGAAGACACGCTGTATGAGCTCTCCCTGAAGATCGAGCCCCGGCTCCCAGCCTGAGCGACAGCTGCTGTGGCCAGCGGGAGCCTGCCAACCCTGGACCCCCTGCAAGGGCGACACGCCCCCACATAATCACATCAATGAAGAAGAAAGACGGGTGGGAAGTTTTGAGAACGTCATGGAGAGAGAGGCCACTTGACAAGACAGAGAGATCTTGAAAGTCAACAGTGAGAAAGGATGACCAAGGCAGAGAGTGTGAGTGAGAAAAAGTGCAGTTCTTTTGAGATAATGGACTGCTTGTTTTCAAGGAGAACAAGAGACAAAGGTTTTGGTGGTGTTGAGTGAGGGTCGCGCTCAGCGTTCCTCGCCCGTGAGTGCGGTGCGCATGACATCACACTTCCTCAGACAGTCTGAGAGGGCACGGCGGCTGAGAGCTGTTTGAGGTGGTCGACGGTGGATATTAAAGAGATGTAGCATGTACAGATAGCGTGTGACAGAGAAGTGTCTCGGCTCTAGTGTCGCTGTGCTGTCGTCTGTGTTCTGTTGCCTGTGCATTTCTGTGCCGTGTCCTGGAGCAAGAGCCCCAACGCGTTCTGTCATGACGGTCACTGCATACTTTTGCATGATTTCCACTTGGGATGTAACTGTTTAAATGGCCTTTAACCTGAACCCCCGACCCTCAGCTTAGCATGCTTCACTCCGACCAGGGTGACTCTCTAAGCCACTATGCATCTTCAGTGGGCTGGGCATGGCAGAATGCCAGTAAGCCTTTAAATATGACACAAAAATAGAATCAAACACACAAATATCAAATCAAATATTTTGATGAAGTGGCTGATTGTTACTGATTAAACCATGAACAGAGGTCTTTACTTGGCCACAAGACCTCCCATGAAAATGGACATGTATGTGTTTTTATCTATATGTCCACATGAATGATGAAAAAATATATACCTTATTGGTGCCTTCCTGTTGGTCAATTCCCCACATTTGACAGTGCACTAGTATACAGTTGAAGTGTCATATAACCCTAATTCCAATCAGTGTGCATTACAATTTCCTTAAAAAATTAGATTGTACTTCTATTGAATCTCTTTCTTTCTTTCTTTCTTTCAGAAAATAGGTTATGTAGGCTAAAGAGTAGCATGTTAGTGTCAAACCGAGTAAAGGCATAGCAGCAACTGATCAGCAGCAAATATCTCCCTCTAGTGTTTAAATATTGTTATAATCTATCCACCCAAAGCTTTTGTGGACTTCTTGTGCAATTAGATTTTTGGCTTTGACAAACTGTCCAATACTGACCTGTCCGGTCTGGACCCGGTATGTAACTCTTGGATGTAGAATGGGATTATTTTTTGCACTCTCTGAGATGTAGCTTTGCTTGAGTGACAATATGATAGTTATTTACCATGCTATTTATTTCATCAAATATTTATGTTATTTTTGTAGATAGTGACACCACACATATCAAATAGAAATATTTTGAATTGTTATGCTGTGAATATTGACTTAGTTACTGTTTTTTCTCTCTTGTTCTTTTGTTGGATTTTAGTTTTGCATCTCGAGCTCTTGTATTGCAAGAAATCTATGTTGACTTTTATTCTGAAAAACATGTATTTTGAAGGTTTTAAAAAATGTAGCATTTGAATAATGACCATTTGTTTTCTAACGGTGCAGCGTAGTGTGATGTATCGCTGTGATATGATGAACATCGTTGTCCTGCACGCACCCCACAGCTGCATGTTTTGCATGTCTGACTTCAACCTTTTCCCTCTGTTTCTCTATATTACTATTGTCTCCGTAGCTGTCAGCTGGCTCCATTATCAAGGATAGTTTCACTCCTCAAATCTGCCAAGTTTGTAAGTTTCAATTTGTACCTCAGTTTTCTGAAGGGGCCTGTTATGCAGTAGCAGCATAGGGATTTATCTGCAGGTCTCAGTGTCAAATGATGAGGGAATAGAAAACCTTTGAATAGAATCATGAACTTGATCCAGTTCGACTGGGAAAATGTTTGCAGGCTTTGCTTTTGGGTAAACTTGCCCTTTACACTGCGTCTGTAACTCTGGTGACTGTTTTGAATATCAGTTTGAGAAAACAGGATGTTTTGTTTGTATTGTATTGTTTTTCGTGTTTTTGTATGTTTGTATGTGTTTATTTATTTGTTTGCATTTTTCACTTGTAGGTGC
>NC_139631.1:17474391-17494391 GCF_964638095.1 Poromitra crassiceps | reverse complement strand
GTCAAATCAACAGAAGTATTATTTCTGCAAATATTGATCAAACAGTCAAATCTATAAAAATCATGGCATCTTTGAGGCCCTTGCAATCTTCCAAACATTTAACTCCTTGGTGCCCACAATGAGAAGAGCAAATGTTTAATATCCCCTAGCAGCCATTTGTTTTACAGCAGAGAAGAGCGCTGTCACAGAAGTGCATTCGAACAGCCCATAGAGCTGCTGTCAAATCAGAGCATGTACACTTTGTGTTGCTGTCCAGTAGCTTACCACAGTGTGAACCTCATAAGTGACACTAGTTCTAATATCTTACACTGTAAGATATTAGTAAGACTTACTAATATCCTCTAGGAAGCATGTGATTATTAGCAGGGTACAAATTTGACTATTAAATACTAATAATTAAAGAAAAGCTTTGAGGAGGGTTTGTGATTATAGTTAGTTGCTGATATCTTTCTGCAGTGCTGATTTCCCCGACCTAAGGAAACACAACAACTGCATGGCAGCAGCCCTGACGCCGGCCATATACGCCCACCTGAGGGACAAGACGACCCCCAACAACTGGACCCTGGACCAGAGCATCCAGACTGGGGTGGACAACCCCGGACACCCCTTCATCAAGACCGTGGGCATGGTAGCCGGAGATGAGGAGAGCTACGAGGTCAGTACCAGCTAGGGCTTTAGTGAGTTGGTGTGTCTTAGGTCAAACTGCGCAGTGTTTGACGGTTCTGCTGCTGTCCTTCCATCAGGTGTTTGCAGAGATCTTTGACCCCGTTATTAAGATCAGACACAACGGCTACGACCCTCGCACCATGACACACCCCACTGACCTGGATGCTTCCAAGGTTAGACTTGCATTTTATACTCTTCTCTTTACTCCCTCTACCTTATCTATCCATGCCTCCATCCACCAACCACCATCATCCATCCATCCATCCATCTATCCATCATCAATCCATCCATCATCATTTACTCCATCTTCATCATTTTACATCTCCTATGTGTCTAATCACACTGAATTCCCCTCCCCCTCCCTTCCTCAGATTACATCAGGAATGTTTGATGAGCACTATGTGTTGTCGTCTCGCGTCCGTACCGGCCGCAGCATCCGTGGGCTGAGTCTCCCCCCTGCCTGCACGCGCTCCGAGCGCCGCGAGGTGGAGCGCGTGGTCGTGACGGCACTGGCTGGCCTGAAGGGAGACCTGGCTGGCCGCTACTACAGTCTGGGAGAGATGACAGACAGAGAGCAGCAGCAGCTTATTGATGTGAGTGGGGGGGGGGCACACACACACACACACACACACACACACACACACACAAACACACTCAAAGACAAGGTTGGTTTCTATACTTTATACTGTTACGACCTTCTTTGCCCTCTAATACCTCTGGGTTCCTCTGTCCCTTTACCTGCCAATAAGGAGCACTTCCTGTTTGATAAGCCTGTGTCACCTCTGCTCACGGCGTCTGGGATGGCCAGAGACTGGCCCGATGCCCGTGGGATCTGGTAAGGCTCAGACAAACTAGGTACAAGAAATAGTCTTGCTTTGAAAGTAAATCCTGTAAGTGAAATTCTTAGTCCCTGGCCCTGCACAGTTTGCAAGAGAAACGTTATCCAGCCCCAATGAATCAGGGCTGACAACTGCGATTCATATTGGGCTGGATACCGGGGCGACAGAAACGTAGCTATTCCTGAACAACAGCATTTGCTCTCATACATGCTCTGTAAAGGGTTTGGTCAAAATAGGAAACAGCAACCAGCTCCACTACCACAAGCACCACCATGAGGTTGAATAGGAATCACCACCCTATCATTGGAGAGCGGGATGGTGCGGCGCACAATTGCTCAACAGTTGAGCAGGCAAGGCGACATAACGGCCGAGCTGCGGGCGAGGCTGCACAGATCAGAACCCTAACCTCAACCCACCCACATCCCCCCCAACTACTCCCCCTACTCATCCCTCAAACCCGACTCTCTACGACCTTCCTATCCCTAGCTTCAGCCCATTTCCCGTAGCTTTCTCCTCCCTTGACCCGAATCGGATCAGATCCGTGCCAAATAAACAAACAAACAAACACCAAAAACACAACCTCCTTGGTGGAGGTAATCAGCTCATTTGTATGCCACAGTTATTTATGCAGATACTGACATCACATTCCATCTTTGACCATTGTTGTGCAGCAAGAAGGCAGGATGTGTGTGGCTGAACCAGAGGTCATTCCTCATCCTGTCTGCCTTATTGTGTCAGGCACAACAACGAGAAGAACTTCTTGATCTGGGTGAATGAGGAGGACCACACGAGGGTCATATCCATGGAAAAGGGAGGAAACATGAAGAGAGTGTTTGAAAGGTTCTGCAGAGGTCTGAAACAGGTATGCCGGTCTCCATGTCACCTATATGCCACTATCCCACACCCTGGATCTCCTAAAACAACCTTAGTCTCAGATTGAGTTCAGAGTGTTGCAAAGTGCTTCACAGAAAATGCATGAAAACATAAAAAGTATGGGAGATGAAGACAAGAGATACAAATATATCATTGCAAGAAACAGGGCCAGAGCGCATGTTATCACGGTGTTCTCAAAACGTTTAATAGTCTTCACTTGTGACCTCCAGGTGGAGCATCTAATCCAGGAGCGAGGCTGGGAGTTCATGTGGAACGAGCATCTGGGCTACATTCTCACTTGCCCCTCTAACCTGGGCACTGGGCTCAGGGCCGGCGTGCACATCCGCCTGCCCCTGCTCAGCAGGGTAATGCAGCAAAAACACTGGAAATGCAACACACACACACGCATGCACCCAAGCAGACTATTTAACTGGGCCCAGATGAAGGAAAACTGTCCCAAGAGAGAGAGAGAGACACACACACACACACACACACACACACACACACACACACACACACACACACACACACACCCTGTATTATTACCCTGGGTGAATGTGTGTGTGATGTTTACAACCTATAGGACCCCCGCTTCAAGACATTGCTGGACAACCTGAGGCTACAGAAGAGAGGCACAGGAGGCGTCGACACGGCTGCCACTGGTGACACCTTCGACATCTCTAACAACGACCGCCTGGGCAAGTCAGAGGTAAACATAAGAATGAAGGGAGGGGAGGTATACATTAAAGCAAGGAAAAGCGAGATCATGAATGGAAGTGAGCAGACGGTAAAGAGAGAGACACACACACAGGAAAACAGGCATCCAACAGGTGTGGGCTGTGACTAACCTCGCCCCCTGCTGCTCCGAATTCTGAGTTGAACACATACAGTATCTGCCACCTGCAGGGCTGAACTCTGATGTGTACGAAGGGCAATTACAGCCAATAGGATGCCACCCCCTGGAGCTGCAGGGAGGGGAAGGGGGAGGACACTATTGACGGAGAAGCCAGCAGGGGTCGGAGACATGGGCGGTCCACCTCGTTGCTTGTTGCATCTTCAACATGTACATTTACCAGGAACAAAGGAAAAACAGACTTGTTTTTAGCTTGACCGCTGTGTTTCAATGGTGTTTGAAAGGGTTTCAAAAGCCCAGGGCTTATAGGTACTTGCTCAAGCCATAGAGAGACAAGTAATGCTTAAATTTAAGTTGAAACATTAAATTTATAACTGTTTGGAATCAGACAAACTGGTTCGCAATCATCTGCCCTCAAGGAGCGAGAGTCAGAGAAATCAGTGATGAATGAAAGCCTTCATCCTCTTCGGCCTCAATAGCACACGGTGGAGAAACATCGTTGTGATGATTTGTATTGATATGGATTCAAATGTAACCAACCTTTGTAAGAAGTTTCTGCCAGTGACGATGTGATTTTGATGCTGTTACCATGTATCCACAGGTTGAACTGGTCCAGTTAGTAATTGATGGCGTAAACTACCTCATTGAATGTGAGAAGAGGCTGGAGAGGGGACAGGAGATCAACATCCCCTCCCCCATCCCTCTGTTTAGGAAGTGACATCACCTCCGCCGGGGAACCCTGGGATAGAGCAGGCCCTCCAACTGCTGATCGTTAAACTGTTGGTCTTATATGAGCAAGATACTCATGGCATGTACAATATAGAATTATATTTATAGCACATCAACAATAAACTCCTGATGGAGCAAGTGTGTCTTCATGGCTGGTGTTTTTCAGAAATCTTTGTCTTTTAGTCCAAGAATTTGGGACTTTGATTGTTTAAGAGAAATAAAGACAGTAGCTATGGCTATGGCATTATATTACTTGAAACGAGAAAACAAAACAAAACAATAGATTTAAAGTAATCTCTAGTTTCACTAGTACTCGCCTCTTAATAAACTGCTTCATGTAGGAGCCTGCAGCCAGAGAGGGCCTCGCTGATTTCATGAAACTGCTGTTAGAGGTCTATTAACTGTGTGTGTGTGTCTGTGTGTGTGTGTTCACAAAGAATGAATGCTGTAATTATTGCAATCCAAATTAGGTTTAGATTTATTTGATGGCAGAGATGGGAAAAGTACACACATTCTTTACCGAAGTAGAAGTACAATTACTTGTGTGAAAAAGACTGGTAAAAGTACTGATTAAACGTGTTTACTCAAGTAAAAGTAAAAAAAATTGCAGGCACTGAAATGTAATAAAGTATAAAAGTAAAAAGTATTTCTACTGGCTAGCAATTTCTAAAGCTAACTAAAGAATAACTAGAATTTTTGCACACTACGTGTGCTTAATTCTAGGCTGGAGAACAGTGGAGGGCTTATGCCAGCAGCCTGTTTCCGTGCAGCCAGACTCCTCTCACGGAAGGGAGGGGAGGCTGGCCAGCGAGACTATTTAATCTCTGGTCCTGGATTTGTTTGAAACAGTCACTGAAGAACTCAATCTAGGAAATGAAAATAAATAATCTGGCAGTCCGTCAGTTTTGCTGCAACACGAAGTCCTTCATCACTTGTGTTAGTGGTAGGGTGTGGACTTGGTTCAGACGATGTGTGCCCAGAGCTTCACGGATGCGGATCCAACACACATTGGTCAGACTGCGAGGACATCTCTTGGCCTCCAGAAAGACCCTGAGTGCATCGGGATCCGCCCTCTTCTCCAGCTGTGCCTGCTCCCTCACCAGTGCCGGGTCGGCACCGTGGTCCAGGAGCAGCTGGACGAAGGCCGCCTGGCATCTTCTATGCAACACCTTATCCAGCAGGCGAGAAGCCACGTTCCGTGTCAGAACACCAGCCTGGAGCAGCAGGCGGAAGCAGTCCAGGTGGTTGCGTAGAGCGCTGGTGTAGAGAGGAGACCTCTTGAGGGTGTGAACGCTGCCGATGTCAACAGCAACATGGAACCTGATGAGTTCCTGCAGTATGTCCAGCCTTCCATCCCAGGCAGCCATCCAGACCAGGGTGTGTAAGCTGTGTATGCTTCTGTCGGGGTCGGGGTCGGCCCCAGCTTCCAAGAGGATCCGGACACAGTCCAGGTGACCGCAGAACACGGCCCAGTAGAGAGGGTAGTGTATGTCATCAGCTGGGTCTACCTGGGCTCCGTGGGTGATCAGGTAGTCCACACAGGCAGCGTGACCCCCCCTGGCTGCGTGCCCCAGAGGGGTGAGCACAAGGTACGCCACTGTCCTCAGCACATTGATCTGCCTTCTGAAGTGCTCTTCCTGCAGCAGGGTCCTCAGTTGGTCCAGGTCTCCTGCGTACGCGACATCATGGAGCTGACAGTCATCATGCCCTTCTCGAGCAGCCATTTCTCCAGGTCTGTGTCAAGCAGAAGGCTTTATGAAGGGACACATTTTTCGAGTGACATCACCAATGACATCACAATTGCTGACACCAGGCTTCAGGATCTGCAGTTTATCTATAAAAGATCAACAGGGGGCAGTCAATACAGCAGCACAATGACAAGCTCTCTCTCCGTCCCAGGACAATAGTTCTCCGACTTCTCTTTTTGCAAATAAACATAAAATAAACATCAAATAACACTAATATTCTAGTGTATAACCTTATGTAGTTACATAATACATATGTGTAGTCATTAGCTACAATACAAACAAAAACAAAAATACTCAATGAGTACATTAATTATTGTTGAAACAAAATAAATAATTCGTTTTTAGTAACTGTATCTCCCTTTAGTTCAAACATGTAAACATATAAAAACAAATAAATAAATAAAACAAAGTGCATATTTAATGACACTATCTTCAACTTATTAAGCTAAGCAAATGCAGTCCTTCATAAAAGTACATATAAAAGTATTAAACAACAATAACATTAAACCATACCTATAAAAGATCAACAGGGGGCAGTCAATACAGCAGCACAATGACAAGCTCTCTCTCCATCCCCTGCAACAGGCCACGCACAATTGAGTGAAAATCAAAGACAATTTCAACAGAAATAAACGTACTTTTCCGACCAAAGCAAATGACAAAACAAATAAAAACATGTTAGCAATCTTTTGTCGTGCATTAAAACTAATGTAACTAGCCTGTTTCAAAAGGGTAAGGAGTAGAAAGTAGCCTACAGATATTGTTTTAAAATGTATGGAGTACTGTAAAAGTAAAATGTTGTCAGAAAAATAGTCAGTCAAGTACAGATAGCCTACCTGAAAATCCTACTTGAGTAACAAAGTATTTGTACTTAGTTACTTCCCATCTATGTTTGATGGACACTAAAATTTAATTTTCTGAAGATAGTGAATAGCCAGATCATACTTCACACATAGCCTACAATTGTAATTTTTAATTGGTCTTCACAACCAATTAAAGTGTATTGTCAGTGTATACACATATAATGTAGTCCACATTACAGTATATGTACTACTTTTAGTAAGCCTAAGTATTTATAAGAGGCTTTTTTCACAGCTGTATTAAAATATTTTGCTGAGTCAAATCAAGTTGATTTATACAGCACATTTTGATAAGCACAGATTAAATATGCTTCAAAAAGCAAAAAATAGGTCACTGAGGTCACTGAAATAATATTGATTCTGAGGGAACAAACAACTGGCTGGGGACACTGTTGACATCTGCAGGTGTGGCAGCTTCAGTCTCACATCTACTGATCTTCTCACAACCACCTGAAGTGTTTTTGGCCCATGCCTTGCACAAATACAGGACAAATATGCAGTTTCAACTGAATAAATAGTGTGTTAAACAAACTATTTTGCACAATGGAATCCCTTTGGCAAATTGATGAAGGATTAGTAGAACTGTAGAGACCATTGGACATGAATGGATGATTGAAACTCTCCAAAACTTAACTGCACAATAAAGACATTTGAGGTGGCATGAGCTATTATGTTTGTGTGGCTATAAAAGACACAGTAAAGTTCACAGCTTTGATCATTCTCCATGCTCGCTCCTATTTCTCCAGTCCAACAATGAAGCTGTGTGTGTCTTTGGCTTTGGTCTGTGTGACGCTGTCAACTGGTAAGAGCAGCAAAGAAGTGCCACAAATCACAGAAAGTCATCTTGGTTTTTGTCAGCCTGGGTGAAAATGTTGCACTCTCCTCTGCCTGCAGTGTGTGGGTTAAGGTGTTACACCTGCTGGAGCGCTAATCCTGGTTCCTGCACTGAGGTCTGGGACTGCCCTTCAAGTTACTACCGCTGTTCCACCACCATCAGTGAGTTGAAATGACTACTAAACCTGCCTGGAAATGTATATTGTATGTGATTATATTTTTGTATGTACATGTATGTATGTATGTGTATGTGTTTGTGCATGGGACTGCCGCTGTCCTGCAAGACAAATTTCAGTGTGAACTGACAATAAAGTATATCGTATCGTATCGTATCGTATGTATGTATGTATGTATGTATGTATGTATGTATGTATGTATGTATGTATGTATGTATGTATGTATGTATGTATTTATGTATGTATGTATGTATTTATGTATGTACCGGTATGTATTTATGTATGTATGTATTTATGTATGTATGTAATGTATATTCATTCTGAAGCTTTCCTTTAACTTTGCTGTTGCAGCTGCTGAAAATCTGATCACCAAACAATGCATGAGAAGTGATTTGTGTAATAGACAACTATCCACGGGTCTCAGATGCTGTGATGAAGACCTGTGTAATGGAGCAAAACACATCGGAGCCTGTGTCCCCCTCCTGCTAGTGTCTGTACCCATCATGACACTCTTCCTTTGAAAGCCTAACCAACTGCAGGGATGATTCAATATTTTAATATGCCTGAGGGAAACCTTTAATATTTTAAGGCTAAAACTAATTTAATTTGCTATTTACATTGCAGATCTGTCAATCGGATGGTTCCCTGTATAGCCTAGTGTGAATTCTTCTATTTCTTTATATTTCTTATATCTAGACTATATCTAGGTCTAGGCTTGTACCACATACAATGATATTTCAAAATACGGATATAAATGGACTTGTTTTGGCTTATTCACATAAGGCATATTACAGAACAAATACTATCCCACATTTTCAAATTTGTTTGGAGAAGGTTCGAGTGGAACTGATCACTGATCACATACTATGATGTATTTGATGGAACCGGGCAGTAGAGGGCAGACTGAACATGTTATTTCTCAGTGACTGCAACAACCAAAAACATTTTCTGAATAATTTGGGTTCCAGGAGCAAAGTGGACTGTTAAAATATGTTTAAGTAAATACAAGAATGAATCATATCCAAGAGTAATAAAATATTAGTTTTTCTGAAAGTTTCTTTACAGACAATTATCATAGTTTTACACATTCCACAGAACAATTTCCCACTTATTTACAGTAAGGGAAATTCATAGTGTCAGGCCTCTCACTTGGGGATTAATGCCTTGCTAAGGGGCAATCATTAATTTATGCCCATGTCCTCTATAACCTTTAAGCCACTGCAGCCCCTACAATGCTTTCATGCTACATCGATGCAGGAATTACATTATTCGGCACATAACGGAATACATTCAGAATACAGTATTTAAAATACAACTATGAGTAGTTAAAATTGATGGTATTCTGAATATAGTTACTTTCTGTAAAAATATAATACTTGAAGGGAATACTTTTATAATAATGAGTTTGTGTTCTAGCTTGAAGAGTAAATAGCTATATTTCAATGTTTGTGTCTAATGTGCTTTGCTCGGGCAAAAATAATTATATTAACTGTTTGCTGTTAACTGGTGCTGTGGAATTAAAGAAGGGGTAAAGCTAAACTGAAGACTGTTCTCTGGTGGATTCCATTTTCTTGAAACAGTATCAGTTGCAGGATGAAACATACCACATTTGTGTTTACTTTACATACATACTATACTTTCTTCTCAAGACAGTATCAAGTTCATTCCTAACTACGCAAGTTCATAGAGTGACCCGGACCAATGGGCTCAGCATTATTTTGAAGTTTTCCAACGGTAATCCAAAGTATTCAGAATTGGTTAACTTGAGTATTCTAGCTAATGGAATACATCAAAATCCATCGTAGAGCATATATTCAGTATTCTGGAATACATTTTAAAAGCAAGACTGCATAAAGCCTTGATTGTATTACAGAATCATATGGGATGGTACCTACACCGTCCTTGGTTTGAATCCAGCTAGTGACGTTTGTTGCATGTCATTCCCCCTCATGTGTATATCTACTATTAACTGTCTAATGAAGACATAGAAAGTATTTTACAACAACTACAACAACAACAAAAGAGAAAAAAGTATATTAGATTAGATATCGTTGTTCATATCTGATTCTTGTAAAAATAAAAATAAGTGTACAAAATAATTTCAGTGATCACAGTTACATTACACAGAGCTGGACTGATTAAATAATCACACAATTAATTTATTATGAATATACCTTCTTGAAAGTGAGATTATATGTGATGAATTGACAATTGACCTAGTGAATGTGCTGACCAAAACCACATGCAAATGATCCCTTTTTCAAAGTGGCCTATTACACAGTGAATGCACACAGTTTTGTTCAGTGAATTTAGTGGCGTAAGTAGGCTACAGTCAAAAGACTTTATTTGGACCTCATTTGGACTTGATTTTATTTGCAGTAATTTCATCAAGTAATTAGTAATCAACCCAGATTACAGTTTTATTGAGCATTCTTCCCAATATTGACCACCGCTCCCTTAGTTTAATTAGCATATATTACAGAATGGATCCCTGCTCCACTGCATCCTGCATTCTTCTTTTTCTTGTTCCCCCAGTTCCCATAAGAAGCCTTAATATTGTACTTCCTCTTTCCTTCAAATAATAACCTTTGATTAATTGACTAATAGGAAATGAATGAAGAAATGAATTATTTAAGTGTTCATTGGCACTTCTACAAGTGAGAATATGAACTTGGGTGAGGTGTTTCACACTCATTTTGAGATGGAAAATTGCTTTCAAGTTATAGTCTCGGACAATTAAGCACTGTGTGCAGGTACAATGTGCAATGCGGTGCCCCTCATTCATTTTGTGCCATATCTCTGCCAAAATGACTTGTGATAATGGCATGCACATTGTATTGCCCTTGTGAACTGCAATAAAGATAAAAAAGAGAAGTGAAAATGAGATCATGAGAGATGAAATGATGGTGAATAGTGCTGAAAGCGATGGTGACTGAACTAGTGAGGCTACACCAACAAAGACAGGATGCAGAAGGTATTATAAGCTGAGTGAAAGGACAGATATCCGGAGCATAACACACGCACACACACGCGCACACACACACACACACACACACACACACACACACACACACACACACACACACACACACACACACACACACACACACACACACACACACACACACAGACACACACACACACACACACACACACACACACACTGAAGGTAAAGAAGAGCAGAGCGACAAATGAATTTCTAGGAACAATAAAAGGAGAACGATTTGCTTGAAAGGCAAGTAGCTACAGTGTGTCTCTCAGTTTAACATGCGGTCTGGCTCCATAAAGGCATTTTCTCACAGCCAACGACAAAAGTGAGGTCATTTACTGGTATTCACAGAGGACAACTAATGGGGAGCAGCTTGTGGGGAGGTGGAGGAGAGAGAGAGAGAGAGAGAGAGAGGGAGAGAGAGAGAGAGGGAGAGAGAGAGAGGGAGAGAGAGAGAAGGAGAGAGAGAGAGAGAGAGAGAGAGAGAGAGAGAGAGAGAGAGAGAGAGAGAGAGAGAGAGAGAGGGAGAGAGAGATTTATAGGCCTAAATCTGATATACCGGGTAATTATTTGTTTTGTTTGTTTGAGCAATCGCAGGATTTTCTCTGTGGTTTATTTATTAGCCACTCCAGTGTGCATGCTATAATATCTTAAATAAACATAATTTCCTCTCTCTATTGCCCAACATGAATACTATTAAAACTAAGCACAGGGGTCACATTATATCACCTTTTTGCTCCTAAAAGTGTCAAACTCATTTCCAGTCCATAATCGTAGGCTGCTACAGCATAAATACATTACAGTATATTTATGACTTCTGTCTGTGCCCAGTGCCAGATACAAATAATTAGACTTGATCCCTTTTGATGGCATCCGAAGTGTGTTTCAGTCTCTAATGAAGAAGACTGAAAATTGCAACACAGCCGCGCGAGAAAAAAAGAAGAAAAAAAGACATCCGCTGGTTTAATTGAATCATCACGGCTGAGCAGGTTTGAGATTAATTCCTCGTAAGGAGAAGATCAAAAGCGAGCCAGTTAGAAGGATGTCGAGGGGAATAAGAGCACTGAGGCTTGTGGGATAATCCCATTAGAGGAGCACATTTATTCAGACTGGCAATCCAGAGTTGAGAGAGACTACATACACTATGTGAGAGATTAAAGCTGAATAGTCACTGATCGGAAAGGGGTCACAAACAAAACTGGTATCCTCAGAGTTTTAGAACGTCGTTGTGTTTTTTCATGCTCACAAAGCCTGTTAAATTAATTACAAATGTGAGCACTGATTGACCATTATGAAACATATTTCAGATGTAGTCTCTGGAACAGATTGGATTAAGTGAATAAGGGAAATACATGCGTCACTGTGTAATCCTCATTGGCAAGGACACATTCAAATACATTGGGACACATGCGCACGCAAGCACGCACGCACGCGCGCATTCACACACACACACACACACACACACACACACACAGGCACGCACGCACGCACGCACGCACGCACGCACGCACGCACGCACACACACACACACACACACACACACACACACACACAGATCACGGTCACGGTGACAGGTCACGGTGACATGCAGCCCAGTAATAAAATAGAATAGGGTTTTTTCACAGAACTCGGAAAAATAACAGGAGAAGGTGCGCTTTATCATGCAAGTCAGATTTATTTTCCAATAAAAGGGAAGGCAATATAAACAGAAGTGACAGCTGAGATGTGAAACCTCCCAAAGAACACAGCAACTCATATAAACCATGGATGTTTTTGTTTTAAATGAATAGACTACTCTTGCCAAAAACCATTTCACATCATTTCAGAACAAAACATAAAACCAATTAAATATAAATCATCACAGAAATTTGATAACTAATAATATAAACTAATAAGAAAAATAAATCTTCAAATAAATATGCTGTGATGATAGATAACATAATCACATACTAAATAAGATATTTGGCAAAAATAATACAACATTAATTGAAGCAAAATAGCCAAATGGGATGTTGTCATCAAATTGGTATATTTACAGAGGGATGGATGACTGTTTATTATGTGTGTGTGTGTGTGTGTGTGTGTGTGTGTGTGTGTGTGTGTGTGTGTGTGTGTGTGTGTGTGTGTGTGTGTGTGTGTGTGTGTGTGTGTGTCTGTGTGTGAGAGAGAGAGAGAGAGAGGGAGAGAGAGAGAGAGGGAGAGAGAAAGGTGGGGGGGAGAGAGAGAGAGAGCGGTGGGGGGAGAGAGAGAGAGAGTGAGAGTGAGAGTGAGTGAGTGTGATCTCACTCCACAGTGCAGAAGTCATCGAGGCTGTTCTCTCTGGTTTTTGGCAGCTCGTTGGCTTCCAGTATTCGGTAGTGGAATGAAACACGATTGATATAGTTTCCACTGGACACCACCCTCACCACCGAGTTATCGCAACCAATCTTCATCTGGGCTGCAGAGCCGAGGGGAGAGCCAAAGACAGAAACAGATACTTTACACTGGAGCACAGACGAAGCATTGTTGTTAGCCAGCCCGCCCATCTGAGCCCGTTTTGTGAGAGGAGACGCGGCAATTAACTTTTTTGTCCTCTGTACGGGGACATGGTTCTCTGGTCTTCATTTCAAGAACATAATAATGTACATAGCTATCATGCTGAAACCTGTTGCAGTGTGTAAAGGCCATCCTGGGCTTTACAGTGATATCACGTGTGTTGGTGGGTTGTAACTATGACGACACAACACATGCCCTGTCTCTTCAAACTAGTAAAGAGGCAGTCGCGCACATCCAACACAATAAAGCAATTTGACTCATTTTGCTGGGAAATCCCCTGTGACCCCTCGTCAAGCTGACGTTTCGAGTATACAGGACTAGCTGCCGCCGGCAAGGCTCCACATGGAGGCTGGCGCAGAAGTATATTCAAGGCTTTAGATGCAGACTCACCCAGCCCACTGGGAGAGAAGCAGAGGTCGGCTACAGGGAACAGCTTAGAGGTGTCCACCCTGTTTCCACCCAGCAGCTCCACATAGTCACCTGACCCCGCACAGCCCGACCACACCTGCCTCTGTAGGGGAGGAGGGGTACAGCTTACTGGACCGATGTACAATACATTAAGTGTAGTGTGTTGTAGTGCAGAGGAACAAACAAATAAGTATAGCTAAATTATCACACAAGTGTCCATAGCGACACAGCTACAGAGCGATAGATAGATAGACAGAGAATTAGTTAGTCACTTTGGGTTACAAATTATCTTGTTTTGCATCCCTTTTGCTGGTGAATGCCCCATGCTAGGCCCACTTGAGTTGACTGCTGTTGACAGTGTTGATTACAGCATCTTGAAAGATCATGTTAGAGATTTTATGGTAATTAATGACACTTCTATTAATAAGTTTATATAACATCTCTCATATAAGCATTCTTATTGCCCTGAATAACATTATATACCAGCAGACTTTAGCTGTGGAGTACCTCAAGGTTCCATCCGTGGTTCATTCTATTTTGTAATCTATCTTCATGGCGACACACTTTGCAAACACAATATTTATTTATTTTTTGTGCTGATAATACATAGCTGCATTTGTCAAACCCTTTCCATACAAATAACTTAATGATGATAAAGCAACCTGCCAGCAACCTGCCAGCTAATATCAAACCAGCTGCCAACAGTTTTGGGAGGCATTTTTGATTCTGTCTGTTCTGAGAATCAAGTCCAAACAGTTATTGAGTCTTTTTTTCCTACCATTTGGCAATACTATTTTCATAGGGAATTTCTTTCCTTCTTTTGGAGAGAAAGTTTTATTAAATTTTCTATTGACCATTGAAACTCTCTGTAACTGCCTGGCTTTGACATTTTTGACAATAATGTCAAGGGCAAAGAAATAAGCGATTACATTCTCTTAGCCTACTTGTGACTGTATCCTTGCACTTGGTAATGTGATCACTTGCATTTCTTTTTGTATCTTTGATTTATGCATGTGTGATTTTTTTTAACATGAAATATACCAGATAGCAGCAGGGCTATTTAATTTATTTTAATGTAAAGGCAAGAGCTTATGATGTTAATATTACGGTTTTATTATTAGTAGTAGTTGTAGTCATAGTGGTAAAGAGTGGAAACAAATTCCATTTACATTTGTTAATGTAACTGAGTACTATAGCTTTTTTGTGTTTTATTTTTTGAAGTCAATAATTTTAATTATACATTTTCGTACTGTAGGTTCTCCTCTAAACTTAACTAAAGTAGATTTTTAGTAAACACAGTGACATACAGAGAGAGAGAGAGAGAGAGAGAGAGAGAGAGAGAGAGAGAGAGAGAGAGAGAGAGAGAGAGACAGTGATGGAGAACAGATTGTATGGAAGTGAGAGAGAGAGTGTCTAACCTGTGGGCTGAGTTCATTGCTCTTGGCCTGCCCCAGGCTGAGTTCTGTCACTCGGACCTCCACAGGGTAGATGATGGAGAAGCTGCAGTTCCTGCGCTGGTGTGGCATCACCATGGTGAAGCTGCCCTCTGGACTCTGGGACATGATGTTACAGGCTTCACACACACGCACACACGCACCACGCACACACACGCACACACACACACACACACACACGGATGAGCGCGCAAATGCGCGCACGCACACACACACACACACACACACACACACACACACACACACACACAGCAGAATAGGTTTCAAATTAACAGTTTCCCATCATGAGAAAAACTCATTATTGACACCTCATATGGCACAAATTGGACATGATAAAGGTTGACTGCTGGGAGATCATTGAAAGCCTATTACACTTCTGATGAAGAAAATAATAGATTTGGAATTGATAACAGTATGCCAGAATAGACAGGCACCAACAGGAATCGGAAGGCTCCAATCCGGCAGGCGTGCTATTCATTTAGCATCATTTTGGTGGGGAACAAAGCTGAAGAAAAAATATTGTTTGAAAAAGATATAAACAAAAAACATATTTAGACGGACTTGTTATAAATAAATAAATTGACAATATAGGCTACCGATGAGAAATGTATAGCCTAATCTTAATCGTTTTTTTGCTGCGACCAGCAGCACTATAAGTCCCTCTGTTTGTTTGTTGGTCGGTCAGTCCACAAAAAGTTTACCACACCTTTTTGTTATTTTTTTTGGTTCGGATTTCTCGCCCGTTTTCCCCCTAATTGTACTGGGCCAATTCCCCCTGCTGTCCCGGTCTCTGCTCCACCCCCTCTGCTGATCTGGGGACAGTGTAGACTGGCACATGCTTCCTCGTGTTGGTAGGCACTGGGCAGGGAATCCTCCGCTGCACTACCCGGATGCCCTGTAGAGTTTTATTGGTAATGCTTTAGAATACAGCCCGAGACTTACAGGATAAGTACAGGGTAACAAAATCTGAACTTATAGGGTAAGTACAGGGTAACAAAATGTGTATCTATGGAATAAGGGGATAATAAAGGGGGACTTATAAAGAACTTATACCTTATTATAATAACAGAATAGGTACCAGTTACAAAAAGAGGTATGGTATAAGTTCTTTAAAAGTCCCCTCGGATGAGGAAACTGAGGGTGCCCGAAGCTGCTCAAGGCAGCCCAGAGGAGAACAGCCGGATTCACTTTCATTTATGGACAATATTATGAGGATATGAACCGCTACGTTGCAGAAAATATGTTAGTTACAGTGTTTACTTTGTATGCCCCGTTTTTGCCCGTTTTGGACTGTTCCAGTACTCTACTCGGACGTGAATATCTTCTATGGGGATCCGAATGATACAAAAGTTATCTGGTGAGTAAAACATCATATTTTAAGCTGGAAACAAGGTCCGGGGTGAAAAAAAATGGAATTCTCCTTTCATTTGTTCAATGACTACAAGATTTGAAGATGAGAAAAACATTATACAACTGTATGCATATTATTGTCATACTATCATGTAGTTGTCCCTCACATATAAAAGGAAACACGTGGAAGCAAATGGAATACAATGGAACAGTCTGTCTATTGGTTTGTTTTCCCCTCTTTTCTCAACAATATCTCCAAAACCCATGTGTGAATTCAAAGCACATGTACTTGTTTGGACACACGCTGGTTTTCATATGAGAACTTTTTGTGTGTGTTTACATGTGAACATTTCAATAAATAGGTGAAATAGTTTTCTACTTATGTGAATATTGTTTTCACCTGTTATACCAGATTTGATTCTCATATGAAAACTTAATTTCACATGCAAAGAGACAATTCACAGGCTAAAATGTGCACAGTAAATGGAAGGCAGCTGTTTTGGGGCCAGTCCATTTTACCCACAGGGTGACCCTGCAACACACCTGGAATAAAGGGACATGGTTGTGGACACCCGCAATTACCATCCAGCCTCACACATTGACCTGAGATGTATGCTGTTTGCCTATTAGCCAAGCTTTCAAACTCTGTTTTTATCAGTAATCTTTCTGTGTCTGTCTTTGTCTTACAGCAAGGCTGCGATTGTTCTTTTTGTTTGGCACAGAGTTCACTGTCTGCAGCCAGCAGCTGGGAAACAGGTGGGTCAGTCTCACACACGCTCTCCCTGCCTCTTTCGGCCTTTGATCAATGGACTCACGGAAGGGGTTGTGTAGCTTTTTGACGATGAGGGTGAAGCCACTGTTGGGGCTGTGAATGCGGAAGAAGACCATGGCCACATTCTGGGAGGAGCGGCTGGCGCCCCCTGGTGCTGTTGAGGAGCAGTAGTCTGTGTAACGCTGGTGCAGAGACAGAGGGTGGTCCTGGCTGCTGGGGAACTTCTCTCCCTTCAGAACCCAGCCGTCAAACATCTGGAAGACATATGGTGTGATGGATCAACTATAAACCATAAAACTAAACCACCACTATGAAAAGAACAAGTACAGATCATGTCCAGGCCACGCTGACCTGTCAGAAAACAGACATTATTGAATTACAATTATTGAAATGTTGCCCAGCCGTAAAACTTTGGTTATACAAGGAACAGAGCCAGCACAGATATTTACTTTTTTCAGAAGCGGAACGTGCATTATGTGATCAAATTCACTCCTGGAACGGTGTGCTGGTTCATTCCAGCCCAATGCAATGATCCCAGATATAGCCTAGAATTGTTTCCTCTGTCCAGAGACTCTGGGTCATCTCTTAGTCAAAGACCACCTCATGAAGCGAAATCTCAATAAGCGTTACTTGACTGACTGACTGACTGACTGACTGACTGACCTGAATTTTATACGGTCTATGAATTTGCCACATGATGCCCTCAACTGCGCAGTGGGAAAAACAACAGGCTCATGAACAGAATTTTATTAATTCAGGATTTTGTTAGGATGATGTCATCATTCCTACTATGTTGTCACAGATCACTGATGATGTCGCAGACGGTGATGATGTCATGATTCATAAGTGTCTAAATCATGCCTCTCGGATGGTCTCACTGATGATGTCATAACACAAGGTGATGTCATATTCGGGACCTATAAGGGTTTGCTCTGCAGGTCCTCTGCAGTTGTTCATAGATTCATTTCGCGACAACCTTCTGCAACAGTTCCCATCTTTCGAACCTTGCAGACTCAGCTATCAAGTGCTTCAGCGTTCCTAGTTATCGAGACTTCAGTTACCAAGTGTGTCTTGGCCATCAAGTATCCGCACGTAAATCCACCAGTCTCACAGCGACCCTAACAGATTTAACTCCATGAAAATACCATATTTTCAATTGGAAAAACAGTTCTGAATAGCCCAGTTTTTGTGGGAGTGGCCTGTTTTAGTGATGAGATAGACACAAAAATCATCTATGTCCCCAGTAGATCGCTTGGCCCAGTGCTTCATGCTAGCACTTTAGCATACACTATGGTGAGGGACTAGCAGTATCTCAGAAGTGAGGAAAATGTAGGGCATCCCGGTAGTGTAGCGGTAGACTCCCTGCCTACCAACACGAGGGTCGCAGGTTTGTGTCCATGTGTTACCTCCGGCTTGGTCAGCGTCCATACAGGCACGATTGTCTGTGCCTTAGGGTGGGAAGCCGGATTGATGGTATGTGCCCTGGTCGCTGCACTAGAGCCTCCTCTGGTCAGTCGGGCGCCTGGTAAGGGTGTAAGAGAACTGGGAGGAATAGTGTGATCCTCCCATGTGCTATGTCCTACCGGTGAAGCTCCCCATCAGGTGAAAAGAAGTGGCTGGCAACTGCACATGTGTCGGAGGAAGCATGGTGCTAGTCTCGGCTCTCCTCAGATCGGCAGAGGGTGGAGCAGCGACCGGGGCAGCCAATAGGGCAGCATGGGGATAAATTGGCCAAGTATAATTGGGGGGGGAAATGGGGAAAATTCAGAAAAGAAAGAAGTGAGAAAAATGTGAACTTGTGCAGCTGTAAGGGTAAATTGTAAGTAATCTTAAATATGTGGCCACATCTGGAAGTTTTATGTAGGAAATTGATCAAATTCACACCAAATATGATGCATAAAAAACATCCAGGTTTGAACTACCTGGGACGATATTCGTAATGTCGCCCCCTGCTGTTTCAACAAGGGGAGGGAATTACACCTCTATTTCCTGTTAAATTGATAGTCCCGGCATTTCAAATGATCCAGTGGCATTCAAATGCAATAATTATAAAGATTGTTGAGATGTCGCCATACATCAACATGATGCAAACAGTAAACACCAGCTGTGCCGCACACTGATCTGTGGCATGATCTTGATCTGATGAAGAGCTTGGTCCTCAAAACGTCACTCTGACCTTTGGTGCAATAAATTAACTGCAGTGTGCCAGCACTTTAATTCTTCTTTCATTGTGTTCACCTCTGGCTCAGCACCTGCCCTTTCTGGCTTTGGATGGGCATGCCGTGCACTGCTTCTCTGTGGCACAATCTACAACGCTGTTCTATATGTATTTATTTGTCACGAACATAATACAATGTGATAGTCGTTTTATTATTTTCTCTTCTTCATGTTTATCGTGTATGTCCGTCATGTTCATATAAATGGGATGCTGCTTGGTTGTGTTGAGCTTCTTTCTGCTGGTCAGAGCGACTGGTGTGTACAGGGAGCCTAGTACACAGCACTAGTTATCATCAACATTGGGCCCAGGGACCACCAGGAGGTCCCCAGTCCCCAGTCCCCAGTCCCCAGTCCCCAGTCCCCAGTCCCCAGCCCCCAGTCATGAATTGTTCAAATTAATCATTATTTCATTCACACAAAGTTATAGAGAATGTTGAATTACTATTTTGATCATAGCTTCACTGCTATCTCTACACAATACAGATAGTCATGGAAGGACACAATTATATCTAATATCCATCTAATAAAAATATTCTCCGATTTGGTTCAGAGACAACAACTCATCAAATTAAGCTCTGTGTGAACATCATGTGGACTAAATTAGGGGTTGAGAATTGCTGCTATACAAGACAGCTGGGAAAAACGGCAACAGTTTGCAACAGATGAGTCACCAAACCCAGGAAGAATTTGCGCGGCC
>NC_139631.1:17446891-17471891 GCF_964638095.1 Poromitra crassiceps | reverse complement strand
ATTGCACACACCAAGCCCCCATGAGTCAAGCATCAACTTGATAGGAGCAGATCAGGAGCTTTTGTATGCATTTGCATGCATCTTTTATGACTGAATGCTAAAATTGGCCCGGTCAAAATACCATGTCTGGATTATTTTGAAATGCCCCTCATGCAGTCAGTGCTGCTCATTATGAAATGATTGCCTCCATTACAAGTCTTCACTCCATGAGTCAAATTTCAACATTTACTCTAGACCAGCTAGGCCATTCGGCAGCTGGATAATGCCATTTTCAAGCACAACCTAAATGGCAGTCAAATGCCCAAACTACCTGTCCACAAACTGGACACCAGCAACTTCAACAACTGCTTCCTGTAGCGGTAGGGTCTCCACTTGTTTTATTTCCTCTGGCTGCGTGTCACACAGCTGCTGGTGAGGCTGACTAGCAGCAAAGTGGGGAAATTATTTAGGCTACTGAATTCAGGCACATAGGCAGCACAGACATATCATCAATGCCACCTCTTCAGATAGACATGGGCGAATCAGAGAGGGAATCAGGACAGGACGAAAGAAAATAATAACCTCTTAAAAATGCTATGCTCATTATGTATGCATGGCTGGTAGCAGAGTGAGAGAGATACAGTAGAGAGAGTTGTGATATAATTAGATTTTTAGTGACGTAACAAATTCATTGAGATGAGACTGTAGTGTGGGTGCCCGCACTGCCATTGTGAAAGGTCAAACTAGAAGAAGTAGTTGAGAGGAGGAGATGATGATGATGATCATATTAGTGTTATGCTTCTGGGAGAACTACTGTATTTCCCCCCCATACGTCGTACCACAGCCCACATTGAATACATCGATGCACAATTATTCAGTCACTTCCATGACTGTGGCTTTCGGCCAGGAGAAGATGTCGTCAGGTGGCGTCCAACTTTCCTTGGGCATTTTGACCCTTAACCACAACGCCCTCCAGTTGGCGGGTCAGCAGTGATGGCCAGTCACTGCCCATCTTCTCCTGGCTTCCAGCTCGACTCCTCCCGCCTGTTCCAAAGCCAGCAAGAGGCTCTTTCCGCTGCCTCCCCCAACCTGCGCCATATGTATGTATGTGCGCAATTGTGCCTCTCCCTCAACATAACTTGCAAAGTGGGTCCTCCCTCATTCCCCACCTGTGCAGGTTTGTTGGTGTTGGAAGAGTGTTGTACACTGATCACCTGTGCAGGTGTGTTGGTGTTGGAAGAGTGTTGTACACTGATCACCTGTGCAGGTGTGTTGGTGTTGGAAGGGTGTCGTACACTGATCGGAGCAAGAAAGAGATGCGAAAGGGTTCCAGTCTCCAAAGTTCGGGCCACATGATCTTTCGCTTTGGCAGGTCCCACTTAGTCCAGGCTCCTTGTGACCCAAGTTCCACAGCCCTTGACCTTCGCACCTCCTCCTCCAGGTGTTGGACCTCAGCTTGGATCATTTCTCTCCTCTGCCTTGGGTCTGCCTTCCCCCATTGCTGGAAGTGGGTGGTCCCCAGGCCTTGTCTCCCCGATGAGACAAGGCCTTACGATGATGTCCTTCAACTTCAATGTGCTTTCTGCTTGTGCCATTGATGTGTCACAGTTTCTATTCATTCATTCATCTGAAATGTGGAGGAAAGATCCTAGTTGTTGGTAAATGTGGCATTTACTTTGAACTAATGATGGTGACATTTGCTCACAGTGATGATGAAGGTCTGTGAAACCACACAACACATGGGCTAAACAAACCAAAAGAACACAAATAATGAACAGCATTGAATGCAACACCTCCTCTGTGGTGCTGAAGAACAATTCAAGGTGTTCCTCTCAGTTAAAAGCTACTGGTCAGTGATGGTAATTGGATGTCTAATAAAGTCCCTGTGTGGAGAAGATGTCTGAAGCCATTAGCTCAGGCCCCGCTGTAAAAGTATGTTTTACTAATGTGAATGACAGAAGGGGCAAATGAAAATGATAGAAAAATGCTACATGGGGTTAGTGTGTGCGCTTATACTTGGGTGTGTGTCCGTGTGTGCACGCGTGCAAAGCACCGTGCATGCGTGCATGTGTGTGTGTGTGTGTCTGTGTGTGTGTGTGTGTGCTTGCGCGTGCATGCATTTGTGTATTTGCATGGTACACTCTGCCCTCTTTGCCCTGCCACCATGTGCTTGTCCTTCGGCAGTTTCACACAAAGGCTGTGATGTGTGTGATGTGGTGCTGTGATACATACTGTAATCCAATGTATGAAATGATTTGATACAGTATATAGATTTTAATTAACAAGTAACCCCGTAGCCTCATTAGACCACTCTGAATTATGAACGTATACGTCAGCTGAGCCGATCTTCTAATCTAATCCTTTCCCATCTTCCCTTTGACTGAAAATACTGAATGAATGAATAAATTAATGACGCTCTATATTGCCTAAAGAGGAATTTGCTGTGCAAAAGTGTCACATTTGTAAGAAAAGGATGAAAAAATTATAATAACCAGATAAAATGTAAAAAAAAAAACCAAGTAGCTGAAAAAAACAGAGTATCAGAGTAAGAACATGGACACCACAACATCCTACTTTATATTGTATATTGCACACACAGACACAGGCACAGACAGACAGACAGACAGACAGACAGACAGATAGACAGACACACACACACACACACACACACACACAGGCACGCACGCACGCACACACACACGCACACACACACACACACACACACACACACACACACACACACACACACACACACACACACACACACGCACACACACACACGCGCACACACACACAGGGGCTAAAAAGGGGAGCTTTGAGAATCAGTGAGTCGTGTTTTGATACAGTATAATTGTTGGCTACTCTGATATGAAATTCAGATGTTCAGCTGTAGTCATGGGAATTATTCCAAAAGCTCTATTATGTATACATGAATAAATTAAATCCAAGTGAAAGCCATTCTTCTGGTCCACTCATGTGGGCCACCACTCTCTCAGACTACGACACCATCTGGTGGCAAATATCAGAACAGGTTAAATTATTGTTGCCCTCTGAGGTTTATTAGGTTTATTGTGGCGGCTGTAGCTCAGGAGGTAGAGCGGGGTCCACTAATCGCTTTGGATATAAGAGGTCGGTGATTCGATTTCCGGCTCCTCCAGTCTGCATGTCGAAGTGTCCTTGGGCAAGACACTGAACCCCAAATTGCTCCCGTTGGTGTGCCAGCACCCTGCGTGGTAACCAGCCGCCATCGGTGTGTGAATGGGTGAATGTACCTACTGACTGTAAAGCGCTTTGGATAAAAGCGCTATATAAATGCAGGCCATTTACCATTTATTAGGCTACAGAACAGGGTATGCAGGAATTACAGTTCACTTTTCAAGGCAATGTCAAATGAAAAGGAAACTGCGGTTGAAAAAGTTTTCGGTAACCCTTTATTTTACAGGTCCCTACTGTAACAACGTATGAACTATTTGTAATTAGTAATTGTAATTAATTACAAATAGTTCATGTAGTTACATGGTACCGGACCTGTAAAATGGAGTGAGTCTATTCAACTGTAGTTCATATGTAGTTACATCGGTCACAAAAATCGGGACCCGAGACATTCACATCCCGGTACACCATAGATAATATCATCAGTGACATTGTCAATGATGTCACATAGTATGCTTCTTTTTTCCCCAGTAACTCGGAATTCTGACTTTAATCTCAGAATTCTGACTTTATTCTCAGAATCCTGATTTAAAGTTATAATCTCAAAAATTACATTAGAGTCACTCACAATGTTGATTGAGGCTATGGTCAATTGATGGAAGCCTTTGCAGTGACATTATGTGACATTAGTAATGTCACATAATGCAACAGTTTGGATCTCACTTGCAATTACCACACATTGCCATAGATGTCACCTAAGAGAACAAAACTGAAATCTTAGAGACTATCACTTTAAACTCAGAACTAAAAAAAAATGATAATAATAATAAAATAAAATAAACGCAAGTGGCCCTAATCATCTTCGGTAGTATTAAATTGCCTGTGGTGTAAAAAAAAAAAAACGGGGGAAAAAAAAAATAAAAAAAAATCAGGCGACCCCATTTGAATTCCAGGCGACCGCACTTAGGGGAACCACTGAGTTACATGGTACCGGACCTGCAAAATGGAGTGAGTCTATTCAACTCTAGTTCATATGTAGTTACATGGTACCGGACCTGCAAAATGGAGTGAGTCTATTCAACTCTAGTTCATATGTAGTTACATGGTACCGGACCTGCAAAATGGAGTGAGTCTATTCAACTCTAGTTCATATGTAGTTACATGGTACCGGACCTGCAAAATGGAGTGAGTCTATTCAACTGTAGTTCATATGTAGTTACATGGTACCAGACCTGTAAATTGAAGTGAATCTATTCAACTGTAGTTCATATGTATTTACATGGTAATTAGACATGATTACCAATGTAATTACTGTACATTGGTGTTCATGTATAATTTTCAAATAGTTCATACATTGTTAGGGACCTGTCAAATAAAGGGTTACCAAGTTTTCTGTTCACCCCCCATTGAATATCATACATATTCTTAAAAGCACAAACAGAAGAGAGTGATTTTGGAGCATTCTCGTGTCTGTGATAATCCCCTTTGGAGGCGGCAGTCATCCCCTCCCTCAATGTGGCCAAAGTTAAATTACACTGATTGTTGACTGCAGACATTAGCGTCTTAACCAAGCCTTGTATGCCAGCATGCAGTCCCCTTCTGCACACCTGCTCCCTGGAAGAAATAGGACATATAGCTAAGTGCTTTAGTTTGTTATTCACTCTGCTGACTGTCTTTTACACACACACACACACACACACACACACACACACACACACACACACACACACACACACACACACACACACACACAGAGAGAGAGAGAGAGAGAGAGAGAGAGAGAGCGTTCGTGTGGATCTGTCTGTCAACCCAGCGGTCCAGCCTGGCTCTCCTTGCTGCCTGACTGAACCATTCATCTCCTGTGGGGGCCGTAATGAGCCGACCCTCCCCGTTTGGACCGGCCTGACAGAGAGAGATTACTTTAAGGCCTGCATGGATTTTCTCCCTGGTCCCCTCCTCCCCATCCTCTCCCCTGAAAGTGCTTAATTCAGGGAGCGTTAATGAGGAGCGATGGATAACACACTCTTCTTTTAATTACCTTCCAGCGCAGATCTTCAGGGGAGGTCTGGTGTCTCCCATCTGATGAGGGGCTGTTGGTTTGCCTCCCTGGCATAAAAGTCTCTTGTCTGATGTATTCTATAGTCACAGTGTATTATAATGCTGAAACACAGTTACAGGGCTCATGCAGGTAGTGTTCAAGGATATTGGCAAAAATAAAGCAAACGAGTCCGCTCTGAACTTCCCTACAGCTGTGCAACAGTCTCTAACACAGAAGACAACTGTTGCCAAAAAACTAATTCTAAAGGAATGGAAATCCCCCTCTCCACCTTCCTTTCAATTGTGGTTGACATGACTTCTGTTATACGGATGGAGAGACTTAGGTTCCTCAGGACCAATTCACTCAAGAAGTTTTCGGCTGTCTGGGATCTGTTTCTAGCCTACCTCGATGAGGTTAGGGGCGACGGGTGACTCCTGGTTTGTTTCTCGTGGCCCTCTTGCATGGGATCCCATATATTATTTCTTACAAGCACATAAACGCCTTATGTGGCTAGTAGCACCAGAGTGTGATTCGAATTCTATATGTATTTATAGTTGGTTTGCTTCTTTCTGGAGCTGTGCTGAGAGGAACGCTTTGCTGCTCATGCTGACGCTGAAGAGAGACAATACAATGCTTGTTTATCCAACCTCGGTGCCTCCAGAAGCTGCTGGGCATCTAGGACCATGCTGCCCAGTGCAACCAGTCTGACTCCGTCTAGCATGGACAGGAAGAAGCTTGAGAGACAAATAAATATGTTGCTCATATACAGTATGCCGTTTTGGGAGTCATTGGAAATAGACATATTCTGTCGTTTCGGTATGAGGATGTGTTGTCCAAACAGGAAAAACAAAACAAAAAGAGAATGAGTTTATGTATGAGGAGCATGCATGCTCTTATTAGGTGCCGTAAAGGTACTGTAAGCCACGGCATTAAGGCTCGTCAGCCAGAGGGCTGCACAAAGGACAAGAATATAACTACAGTCCTGAGGTCATCAGGCTAGCAAATTCAGTAAATTCTTTTAAATCACTTCTTAAAACATACTTTTACAGGAAAGCTTTTTCTTATAACTTGATTGCATTTCTCTCTGTTTTTATTTATTTTATTTTATCTTATTTATTTTATTTGCATTATTTTATTGTTCCTATTTTAACTTTGTTTTTATTTGGGGTATTTTTATTTTTTTATAGCCCTGAGTATGTATAATCTTTTATCATGTTGTGTAAAGCACTTTGTAACTTTGTTTTTTAAAAGCGCTATACAAATAAAGATTACTTACTACAGTAATATCAACTTATATTTCATTAATTTGAAAGAAAATGAAAAACATCCCTCCATTTGATACAATAACTTACCGGTATGAGTGATGATGACCCATCCTACAGGCTATAGTGGGCTATTGCACATTTGCACATTGCACTATTGCACATTATTCTACCACAATATTGCCACTTGAGTGTAATTTTCCTCTGCCACTGCATCATTTGCTGATAGAGAAGTAAAAAAAAAAGTACCCAAGTGGTGAAAACCCCCCAAAAAAACATCAAAATAGAAGTTAAGTTGACAACTCTTTCTTCATGAAATAATAATCTGTTGCATCTAAGCTGAACAAGCTGTAGTAAAGCGAACACTAGCACAAGCACTAGTAGTGATGGTGAAAGTGTTTCCATGCCAACTGATGCGGAGAGCCAACAGCAAATAGTGATAATGAGGAAAACAATGAGGAGGATGAGATAGTGATCAGTGACACTGAGTATCATTCTTTCATCAGAAAGTACAGAACATAATAGAAAGGGTGGAGTGAAAAGGGTGAAGGTTGGGATTCAGGGCGTCCAGGGGCATAAATATATACAGGCCAGGCAACAATGTGTGCAGAACGGGCCCTTGCGAGTACTAGTATATGGGGAGTATGTGTTTGTTCATATGTTACCTTGTGTCAGACGGTATCCATGGTTCTGATAGCTTTCTCTTTGGCATCTGTACTTCTCCAATAGAATATCCTAAGTAACTCATTCAACTGTAAAATCCAACACATTGTTGGTAATATACACCGTGACACACCTAATATAGTAACTTGCGTGCACTAGGGCCCATCATAACAGCGTGCGCTGGTGCCCATCGTAACGTCACTGAGGGGGTCCCATGCTTCCCTCTGCCTCGAACCCCTCAAACTTGAAGTTTGTTCCTGATGAGGAGGCTTGATGTTGTAAAAAGCGGAGGAAGACAAAACACTGGCAGGAACATTGAGTCTTGGTTCCAGAGGGATTGAGAATGAGGAGCTTGCGCTGGTTTCGGCTCTCCAGTTTGATGCCTAAAATGTCCCCAGTGAAAGACTGCAACATGGCAGTCTCACTTTATACTGCCCAATGGAGCAAACAATGGAACATGTCTGAAATTTTAGATTAGTGAATTTGAAAGAAATTTTAATTTGACATCCCGACAGACAGGACCTGAACTAAATTTGGACTGGAGATGCATATAGCCAAAAATCTAATTCAAATAGCTTTTCTTACCTCCTCCTTAGAGCCTTTCAAGGTGAGGCTGTCCTACTCTAATGTGACAGTTAAATTCCATTGGATGCCAACATTGCTTCCTTTAATTCAGTTCAAATTCATCTTGTACATCCAGCAGCCTATTGACAAGCAGTTTGCTTGTTCAGTTGAAATTAGCATTCAAATTGACTAAAGTCACAAATTCTGAATGACCCCAAACCAGCACCTGAATCCAAGTAATATGAGCCTTCCACTAGAAGTTGTTTGAACCTCTGCAACGCGTCTGATCAGGTCAGGTGGGTGGGCCTTTGACACCCAGTAAATGTGTTCCTTCATCATTCAGCCCAACTGTGGTCTGGCCAGTCTTATCCAATCTAATAAACATTGATTAGACTACATAATCAATGCACTCAATGACAATGATTCAGTGCACTGCATAAATGTATTGATTACAATCAGCTATAAACAGCAGCACTCTTTTTCATGCATTCTCAGTATATTATTAGCTATATTATTTAGATGGAACAATAATTGCAATATTCTCTGCAGAGTGAACAGATATATTTATACTGAGATGGGACAAGATCAATTGACCGTCTGTCTAGATTTAAAAAATAAAAGAATATATATATATATATTTTTTTCTAGCATTGTGATAATCCTGGCAGGCACCAGAAGGTGGCAATATTTAGCTACTGTTGGCCTCAAAGTACTGAGAGCTCTTAGTTGATCTCTCATCCTGAAGTGTGTAGGCTATTACACAGCTTCTATCTTGGCAGTATTGGGTGAACTGAACAAGACAAGAGCAGAAATGTGAGATTTCCAGGCTTAATGTTCAGCCAAAAGGGATTCTAATCAGAAGGTGGACAGTATTTAAACAAGTAGACCAACAACTGTATATCCTTGATTGCTGTAATCCAGTATCAATGAGTGTGGTCAAAGTAACCAGAGTGATTCTTCCAATATGCAACGATTTGAGCCATCTGCGTTCAAGTTCAACGTGTCAAATGACATCACACCTGTCATTGGGGTTGAAGAAAGTTTACGGGGAATACCATAACACCTGTCTGCTTAAACAGTTTCAACTCCAGGATGTAAAAACACCATAGGGCATGGATCCAACACACAGCCATATGAAATATAATCTTTCATTGAACAGTTGAATACAAGGAAAGAGGAAGGTAGGAAAACCCCCAGTGTGAAGCATGTAACTTTGCTACTCCTGGTTCCGTGGCCATGCATGACCAGGTCATGTAATGAATGTTGATAAAGTAGAAAAGCGGGTTTAATCAGGACGGATCACTGTGTAGAGGTGGAGAATGTCAGAGAGAGCAGGCACAGCTGCTTAGTGAGAAATCCAATATTGACTGTCGGGATAAATGTCCTGCATATTCTCTCATCTGTCCCACGGGCTGTGGTATTATGCCTCTCACGTTAGCACTCCTAATTGGATTAAAAATGGCTTGTTATTGGGAGAAAAATGACTGAGAAAACTATCGTGATGATCGCTCCTCAACAATGTTGGCTCCGAGATTTGAAGAGGTGAAGCCGTTGTCGTGGCCCTGGAAAATGTCAACAACGGTCAATCCACTTTGTTTTGAAACAAATATTTGCTTTGATTGATTGTGTTGCAACATCAGACCAATGAGAAGCAATACATTCACATTCAGTGTCACATAATTGTCCTATTCTAGCATTGTAAGACAGGACATGTCTTCTGTCTCTAAGACAGGACATGTCACATTTTATATTTTTCAGACTGTTGGTAATCATCTAGACTTATTTTTTCCTTTGTCTGTGTGTGCGTACGTGTGTGTGTGTCTGTGTGTGTGTGTGTGTGTGTGTGTGTGTGTGTGTGTGCGTGCGTGCGTGCGTGCGTGCGTGCGTGCGTGTGTGTGTGTGTGTGTGTGTGTGTGTGTGTGTGTATAGACTGATATAATGTATGTATGTGTGTCTCTGAATGCATGCGTGATGATCAGAAATGAAACAAAGAGAAATCCATCAGAAGTCCACTGGGTTTTGGTTTGTATACCACCAAGGAGCAGCCATTAACAGAAAATAAATGTTTGACGCCATAAACCTGACAGAGTCTCATTCATACTGACACTGCAGCTAAATGACACATAAAAGCACTGATAACATCATCATTAAATATTGATTTTAAGGATGGCTGAGACGAAAGCACATCTACGCATATTGTGCAAATTCGAGAGTGGGGACTTTTTTTTGGACATGAGGACCAAAAAAAACCAACGCAGCCACATTGGCATCTAGTGAGGAAAAGATGGAGAGAATGGGAAAAGGAGAGAGAGAGAGAGGAGGGGAGGGAGAACAGTAGAGAGGTAAGGGTGGGTGGGTGGGTGGGGGGAGAAAGAGATTTAAGGCTGAGGCTCAGAGCAGATGTTAGTGTTGATGATGATGGATGCGGGCTGTTGAGATGCAGAGTTGTTATCATGAGAGGCTCTCGCAGCCTCCTCACTGCACACTTCCCCCCCCAGATGTCACTCTGTGTGTGTGTGTGTGTGTGTGTGTGTGTGTGTGTGTGTGTGCGTGTGCGTGCGTGTGTGTGTGTGTGTGTGTGTGTGTGTGTGTGTGTGTGTGTGTGTGTGTGCCACAAGCCTAATTGGGTAAACACTAAAGACTGAAAATTCTTCAATCTAAGAAGTTTCAACAGTACCGCTTGCCTCTTCAATCTAAAGGAAAATCAACTACAGTTACATCAGAATAAAGCACAGAACCAATAAGAGGGAGACAGATATGGCTAATGAACAAGTATATTTACACCCTTAAAGGAATAGTTCACCTACAACAAACTGTGACATCATAGGCTATACAGTATACCAGTGATACTCAACTTGCGGCCCGTGGGCCAGATGCGGCCTGCGATAGGGTGCAGAGTGGCCCCCAGAGACCATTTTCTAATTCACAATGAAAATTAATGTTAAATCAAGTTTGACTGAGCTCCAGCTACATTGTCAAATATTGCTGCCTGCTCACTGCCCAGGCACTTATATGTACTTAACTAATTTAACTTAACCTAACTATCTATCCTGTGTGCCCAAAATTGTTAGACCAAACTAGCTGACACCCCAAAAATCTACAATCAGCGACAGAAAAATGTATATTGTTTGTTTATTAACTGGCCCCTGGCCTCCTGTCATTTTGCAAAAGTGGCCCCCGGGCAAAGCAAGTTGACTATCCCTGCTGCATACCTTCATTATGAAAACGGGTGAAATGTGTTAGTCCATATAACACACAGGGAGGTTGCCAGCACACTTCGTAGCAACTTTCTCCAAAACAACTGAAGTGAATGGGGACACGTTCCATAGAGTTCCAAAACAAAACAGACAAACAATCAGACCGTGAATATAGAAAGGCCTATACACCATTATTTGTTGTAAATCAATCAGCTGTAGTTAAGATTTGCACTAAATTATTATGTAAAAATAGATATTTTTGGATGTGAAGAACTGGTCCCCACTGACATCAGTTGTTTTGGAAAAGGCTGCCATGGAGTAATCCTCTTTGTGCTGGACAGCACATACTGTAGAAGGTCTTTACCAACAAACGCCAATGCTGCACGTCTGCTGCCCAATGCTGCACTTGGCCCCATGGTCCAACCAAGTTATTTTATTTTCTTCTCCACTGATCTTCTCCGTGTCTCTTTGGGTTGACCTCGTTTTCTTTTTCCTGTTGGTGTCCATCTCATGGTAGTCTCGCTTGCTAGACTCTCTTCCTGCAGCAGGAGAGATCTCATGGCTACCTTTGGAATTTGTGTCTATTCTGCAAACATGTCCAATCCATATCCACCTTCTGTTCTTGATCATACAGTGGGGCCATGCTTGTTCTCCTGTAAAGAACTTCATTGGAGATTGTGCCGGTACCCTTGTGTTATATGGATAAACTTCACGCAGTCTGTGGTTTCAAATTGCATGAGGGTGAGTAGATGATGATGACGGCGGCGGCGGCAGCAGAATTTCCATTTTTGGGTGAACTATTCCTTTAAGAATCAGTAACAGAGCGAAATAGTCTGTCTATAAAGGTCTGCACACATTAATTAGAACATTTTTCTGCCTTAACTCACCCAGAAGAGAGGTTACATTCTCTGACTACATTCTCTGGCACCAACCACATATCACTGGGCTACCACATACAGCATATTGCTATAATACAATTTCACCCAAAACCACACACTATAGGATGCACACACACACACACACACACACACACACACACGCACACGCGCACACGCACACACGCACACACGCACACACACACACACACACACGCACACGCGCACACGCACACACGCACACACGCACACACACACACACACACACACACACACACACACACACACACACACACACACACAGGCAGCAGGTGGTAAGTGTGTGAATGGGATATGTGGAGTGGTAACCTGCTCTACACTCTAACCAGATAAAAGGTGCAGGACAGAAACACGTCAGTAATTGATTGCTAATTAGTTCTTTTGTTGTCGTCCATTGTGTCCTGACAGAGCCTTGCCCCGGGCTGTCTATTCACACACGTCTGGCCTCACAGCAAGGAAACAAGCAGCTAACTCCATAATGAGACAGACCCATGTAACACTTGCATCCCCAGGCTATTAGTGCCCCGCTACTAACCCTCTGTTATTGAGCTATTGGATGCAAACAGAAGATTTTAGAGTGTGATTTCTTCATCATCATCATCATCATCATCATCATCATCATCAACCGCTTATCCGGGATCGGGTCGCGGAAGTAGCAGTTCCAGTACTAGAGCCCAAACTTCCCTTTCCGGGGGTTTCCTATTCAAACATTTTCACATGCAAAATGACTGACGTAGACAGACAAGCATGTGTGCAAATCTTATTCCATGAGTCATAATGATGCAAGTTTCCCCCCCAAAAAACACATGGGCAGCCATACAGTTATCTATATCTATATCTATCTACATCTACATCATATCTGACTATATCTATCCCTATAGTGGACTCTGCATTCTGCTTTACAGTATGTGCTGGAGTATGTGCCATTTCCACTGAGTTGCTACCCACATCTCTCTCTCCCTCTCTCATCAGTGCATGAGAAATTACCTAATGAGGAATGGGTCGCACATTTCCACAAACTCATTAACCCGCGAGCGAGTGAGACTAATTGCAGCGTTTGGGTAATGTGATTTCACATCTGTTACTGCAGCCCAGGACACACTAGTCAGCACAGGGCTGGATCTGGTGGGCTGCACCGCACACATAGAGCTAGAATTACCAGAGCACACAGTCAGATCAGATGCCACCGCAGCTCGCCCATGGGCTGGTTGGACCAGCAGTCACACGGGTTCTAATGTTTGATCAACTGTTATCAGCGTCTTGTAATTACATGCCTCTGTGGGATGGATGTGCCCTCTGCAGTTAAGAAGGGGCTATCCTGTCTCCACCTGCTATAGGACAGAGCTGGGGTCAGTGATTTAGAGGAAATAAAAAGGTGAAGTAAGCTGACCTACAGTCAGTGATTAGTTGGCTTCCCATTTGTTTGACATGCACAGTAAAGCTGATCAGTGATGTATGATGTATGATTCTTGCTGTCAGGTTTTCCTTCCCTGGTGTGTTGTAGGATAATTACTAGCCTGTAAATATAATAAAGTGTGGCTCGGTCATTGTACCAATCTGCAGATGTAATCACATTGTGATCCGTTAAGTTGCTGCATGACACACAAATAAACAGCTTGGAAAATATAACGTCTAAATTGTTCTTATAGTATGTTGGAAAAACATAGGTTATTGCATTCAAGCTAAGTGGGTCTAACTGAAACATGGGTTGAAAAAAGAATATCTGAACTCACAGAGAGGAATAAATGAATTTTTCAGGGTCTTGACTTGGGTTGGTATTTCAGTAAATTACTGCAAACAAATTTATGTTAATAGAAAAGGTGGGAACCAACTGTTTAATATGGGGAAAGTAATATACTTTTGTTAATTATGATTAATCCTTTGTTTAACCCCCAGCATTGTTACAGAAACTCCAATTATAAGTTTACAGGCAGTGGGACTGCTTATGGTAATGCCATATCTCATCAATTACCATCCCATGACCGTAAATTGGCCCCAGCGCTGACAACGAGATGAGGTTAACACGCTGATTAATTTGAGCTGCTGTGAATTCAGGCTCAAGTTGACACTTATAATCTTTGACACAGACAGTGAGGTCTACTCAGTTTCATAATGGAAAATTGTATATTTACTTCTTTCAGAGGTACGTCTAAGTTTATAGACATTAGCCCCTCACATCAGGATAATTTGAAATTAAAGTAACGCAAACAAGGTGAGAGTTTTTCTTATTACAGAAGAGATGGGAGGAGCGCTTTAAATAAATGTCAGGTGATCAAAAGGTGTATAAAGGCATAAGGTTCACTAAATCGCCTTATGGAATATTTATTTCTCATTTGCATTATTCCTGCCTGTCATGACAGGCGTTTAATGTAGTAAACAGAATAGACCTGATGAAAGGACAAATACATTTGGAACATAAAAAGACATGGGAGTTTATCAACATCCAACATCTTCGGTGTTTTAATGCGTCTGTCTGCTTCAATGATGAATAGTATAGTGTAGTGACACCTAGGCTATACAGCTTTCATAGGCTCGAAAATGTTATTATGTATATATTTGCTTATAGAAATCTTGCGTGCACTCGATTTCTTTGGTGGAGACTCTGGAGACGATGCACCATGGGTGCACTTTTTTGGGGGGTTGTGACCAAACATGTCAAATCATGTCACGTCATACACATCATCAGTGGGTTATGACATCACTTGACGATTGTGGGGCATGACATGACATCATCCGTGGTTAACAACATCGGTCAGTGTTTTTCCAGTTGACCCTTGCTCTGCTGCCTGCTGACCTCGTCTCTGTCAGGGATTGACTGTTTAGTGCGTAGTAGCCCTCCTGGTCATACCAAGCCCTCAGTAGAAAGGCCTCAGATATGTTTGGGTTGACCATGATCTGGTCCCAAAACCAGACAGGCGAGAGCTCCTTTGATGGCGACCACAGGCAGATTAGAGCCATCAGACTTCTCCACCTCCTCTCCCCAGTGTGGCTGTCACCACTTTGCCAGTGGTGTCCATTAAGTGGAGCTTCTCTCTTTGAGACTTCTCTGATGTTCTTAGTGGTGATACGGGAAACCTCCTTTGCACTCTACACACGCCAATCCCATCGAAGATGCCATCCTTGTCTCTGTTCTCCAGATCGGCGATACACAAAGTTGCATTGCATGGCAATACCATGGCTGTCACTGCAGGGCACAATGGTGCTATTATCATGGAGCATCATCTTGTAATTGTTTTCAGCATTGTGTTGTTGGCCAGCTTCAGGATGGCCTTACTGATGTAGTAGACCTTGCCTTGCTCCACTGAAGGGAAAAACGTGTCCACCTCCTTGTTGAAGGCTGTGATCCTGATCTCCCCATTCTCATCCACAGTCTCAGAGGAGAAGAGCTTGCCCTCTCCTCTAGAGTTACTCCAGGTGTGGATGCAGGACTTGTTGGTGACTCGGGCTCTGATCGTCCACTTGCATTGGTAGACGGGTTGAGGCTCGCGATAGCTACCATTTTTACTGGAGAGTTTGAAAAGTGCTGGGTGCCATCATTAGGGTCTTCACAAAACCTCTGCCACAGCCTTGGCCAAAAGGCTCTCTTCTCTATAGAACTTGAGTGAAGCTGAAGATCCACACATTATCAATGATGTCATAAATCACTGATAATGTCACCATGTGATGTCACTTGAGCATGCTCAGAATACCACCCTATACTTCTTCTTCTTCTTCTAATGGCTTTCTGGCAGACTGGATGCCTTGTGGTACATTGCTGCCTCTCACAGTTGGATGGTCTCACTCTAGACCTGGTTCTTCTTTGAAGTTTCTGGTGTTTCTCACACCTCCTCAATCTTGGCTGTTGCACCTCCTGTCATGTTCCTCCGCTCCTCATCCCTCCTGAGCAATGCAATGCGCCTTCACCTTCATGAAGGGGTAATAGAGATGTTTCAGCCCAGGGGCAGAAGCCATTGTCTGGTTCGGTGAACATCACAGTTGCTTATTACATCACTCCCTCTCGCTCCCCCCACCCTAGCAGTATAAGATTGTAATTGCTCGAGTGACATCACTGGTGACATCATCACTCATGACATCACTGATGACATCACAATTGGGCTCAAGTGACATCACCAATTCTATGCATAAAAAAGTGATATCATCATTGAGTGATGTCATCAGTGATGTCACTCGGGCAATTGTGATGTCATCAGTGAGTGATGTCATCAGTGATGATGTCATCGGTGATTATATCATCAGTGATGTCACTCAAGCAATTTTGATGTCATAAGTGATGTCAGTCGGTGACATCATCAGTGGGAAGCAGGGAAGAGATGCTGATGATGTCACAATGGCTCTGTGAGTATGAAGGCCTAAAAATTCAAAACATCGCTGTAGTGCCCCCCGTGGGTGGATTCCTTCTTGTTTTGCACCAGATTCATTCCAGACCCCTGAAAAGTGTGTTGGCAAATTTTGCAAGCGATTGGAGCAATCGTGCACCAACTCCTATAAAGTTAAACACTGCAAGTGCACTGATCGATTAGGTCTGTAAAGTGGAAACATTTATTTTCTGCATGCCTACTATTACCTTAAAGGAATTGGGAAATGTTGCAGAATCCACTTAACTATAGCCTATAATTTGTGACAGTTCTTGAAAATAATAATTGAAATTTGACATGTCCTCTCCTATAGCGAAAAGCACACCATTAATACAACAAATAGGGAAGAATAATGTTTTTTCTTAACACAGACAGTCCCTGAATGCCCATGAGGCTGAGTGATTATCAACATATTGTTTTTATTCATTTATTTTAATATGTTTATTTCATTCGTCTTCATGAATGAGAAATGTCAATGTGTTTATACACAGCATGTGGGTGCTAATCAGTTGTGGGACAGCTGGTGGTGAAACGTTTGAGTAATAGGTCTACACTGATAAAACTTCTAGCCCTACATTGATAACTAGAAAATTGGTCTACAGTTTAGGCTGAGGTCCAGTCTCCCATAGGGGGAGCATATAGAGTAGGTCAGAAATTAAGCTCAGAAAATCTTATACCACAATAGATTAAATAAATGCCATAGCCTATATTAAGGTAAACTCACTATAGCCTACCAGAGACACACTATGAATATTATAGGAATATTTCAGTGATTTGTGACTTTTCAGTGACTGCATGCATTAAACCATGAGCTTATCTTGGCAGTAAAGTGTATGTGAATGCACAAACGCACTGGCAATAACAAAATGTCACAGAAAATTGTAATTATGGGTCATAATAATGTAATAAAAAGCCGAGATGTAGTCTACAGACAGCCAAATGTGAACAGCCAAAGCTTAGCAGTAAGTGACCCATATTCAGTCTGAATCATAAGCCCCCTTAACAGTAGGCCATATAGCCTATATTTAACATTAGGGTAAGTAACTCAAAATAATCAATATTCCTCAATATAGAGACTTATAAGGTGTCTGTGGCAAATGCGAATTCATAGTGACCCCCCTTTTTGTTTGTTTGTTTTATCCCATAAACTATTTCTGTCCTATCTCATCATTGTTTTTCTAAAATTCCTGTGTATAGGTTGTATTGTATTGTATTGTATATAGTTGATAGTTTTTATGTGCCTATTTACTAAATTTATATTAATTTAGCATAGCTATATTATATGATTGCTTCCTTTTCGTGATGTAGGAATCATACAGTAATATAGCTGCTGCTGCACCGCATGGGCATTAGTAGAATAAAGGTGATAGGCCTGCCTATACATTGATTGACCCATCTCATAGGCCTGCATTCCTCCCGTGTTACAGTAGCCTACACTCATCCAACCTGTCCGCTGCTGCGGGAGGATCAGACCGACCGACCGTCATGGTCAAAGCCAATGACCGTCACATCACAGTACTGACATCTTTACCGTCACATCACAGCAGTGACATCTTTACCGCTGTCCTGTCTGCCACCAGGAGACCAGTCACCCTTCATAAAGACTTTAACCCTGTCACCCCATAACACTGTAAAAAAAACTAGGTCTGAACACTGAATAAACATTCGTATACTTTATGAAATAAGATCAATAGCGTATTGGAATATCCAAGCACTCAAAGGCTAAATAGGAGAAAAAGAACTATATCGTAATAATATTTTAGATGGATATAGCCTACAGTATACAAATATTATAACAGAATTGTAAATCCCTATGAATATTATAAGAATATTGGTGACACTAAGCGATGAAAAATATCAACACTACTAAAGGAATTCGTAAAATGATCTATTTTATTTTGATGGAGACATAAATGATTCTTATTTTGACATTCTTGAAAATTACCTTTATTTGTCATTTTAAATTGGTACAAACCTGTCAATGTGGTGCATTTTGATGTTCAAACATTTAAGAAATGTGTCAAGTAATTAGCACAGACAATAAGTTAAAACATGTCACAAAAAAGACCAGCGGGTACATAGCAAGAATGTTTTATCTACACAAAACATCCTAAAACAGAGTAGGCCTACTGAAAGATCAGTGTGTTTTTTCTTATTCTTCTCAGATTTACGGTCTCGTCTCATGCAGACGAGATTGAGGTCGCCTATCAAAGTATTTGTTCAAACTGAGTGGGCACCATTTCTCTCTAAATAGTCCAAAGTGTTAAATCCACATGCACAGTGCATGCCTGAGACCCATTTCAATAGGCCTACATAATGGTGCATGTGTGATAATGCTGCTTACCAAAATTGAAAGTTATATCCAATCTCATAATCGTTTGACATAACACAACTTCACCTGAACACAATAACATGTGTGCATAAAGACACACTCAATGAAAACGTAAATACGACGATTGTTTGGCTCTCGGTAATTAGGGCCTATAGTCTAGAGATCATTACAATAATAGGTATCATCAATAATTGATAAAAATCATTTTGAATTAATAGCAAGATAAATAACCCCCAAACCAATTCTTCCATTCGTCCAATGTCCTGTTTTCGTTTTGTTTTTGTTGTTTTGTTTTGTCTTATGTCTTCTTCAGGCCCGATTAGCTCGCTCGTTCTCTCGTTTGGATCTAAACATCGGGCATAAAAACAGGAAGAGCCGCGGGGTGAGGGCGGGAGTGCGGGAGGCAGGAGGGGGGGGGGGTGTTATATTTTGAAAAGTCACTAAGTGAAACTCATGGACACTGTGTGCTCCAGCGCTTTGCGCCGCAGAGACGCGATGCTTGTCCCTCTCCACATGTCATTTTCTGGGGAAGTGCACAGCTGTGGGGAGCCCGTTACGTTCGTGGGGCCGGAGAGAGAGGCCGACATTCCGGGGAAAGGCGTCTGGTAGAGGTGGGACTGCATGGAGCCGTTGGAGGACAGGCCGTTGGAGAGACCCATGGAGTTGGGCGGGCCGGGGCCGAGACTGCACTGTGACAAGGACTGCATGGACGGCTGGCGGCCCATGTTCGGCGGTAGCTGCAGCTGAGAGACTCCCATCCCCGTGGCCCAGCGGGAGTCGTTGGCGTGGAAGGAGCACAGGCTGTTCTCCATGGCGGCCGCGGCAGAGAACTGCTGCAGGCCGTGCGTGGGGAGCAACGTGCCAGGGGACCGGAACACGTTAGTGGTCTTCTTCCTCTTCTTCCACTTGGCGCGTCTGTTCTGGAACCAAACCTGTGAGAGAGCGGAGACAGAACGGGCTAAGAGACAGTCCTGTGCAAGTGCATGTTCTACCCTACTGCCTGGTGGCACTGCATGGCGGCCTGTAGCTGCACCGAGGCAGTCCTGGCTTCAGTCAGGGGAAACTGCAAGTCCCATGGTGCGACAGATAGGCTATAAACTCAAATTCTAAACTCACCATGAATCCATATTGACACAATAGGCTACTATAGGCCTATAAATAGACCTACCTGGGGTCCTAGTGTGTCCTTCAATCCCATAAATTGGGGCAAATTATCCTTATAATAGGCTATCGGTAAAGTAGGCTATCACAACAGGCCTGATAGCCTCCCTATCAGACTAGCCATCCAATGCACAAAGCATTCAGGTTGTTGCTTCAATGACAGATGTAAATTATTAATCGTAGTAAATTATCGTTAATTACATGCATGCCTGTCTGTAACTGTAAGGCCGAGAACACTTTGTAAATGCCAATAATCACATCTTGTCAAGATAACAAAATGGGGAACATTTTCTGTTACAGACAGCACCACTAAAACTGCCTGAATGCAGGTAGGCTATAGTCCTATTTCACTAAATAATAAAATATTCACTCATAAGCTACAGGAGGCTATAGCACTGTCTAAAAATACAGCCTTCACAATGTGTTATTACGGTGTTATGCATCATTGGGCCTAACAATACATCTTTCAAACATCTTGGCTATACAAGCCTATTAACTGAAAATTACCCCAAATATAGCCTATATAGACTTAAATACAAATGCACAAGGAACGCATCACTATAGCTACAATCCACGTGAAAATGGAACCCGCGCGCACGTACGCTTTTACGCACGCGCTCTCTCTCATTGAGCTTTATAAAGATTTCATCATCTTCGGCCGTGATTAATGCGCGCGCGGGGCCGTGAGTCGGTGCCTCCGTATTAAAAGTGAAATCTCGCTCTCATTCCGCTCAGCCATCCGTGACACGTCGACCAAACCCATTACACTGCGGGGGAAAGAAAATGCAATTTCTCATCCCATTAAAAAAGTACAATATAGTCTTGAGTCCTATTAAGACGTCGCTGATAGAGCATTTTAAAGGAGTATATAGCTGCAGTCAGGCCAGCACGCCCACTGAAGGCTGCACCTGCACCGCCTGCACTGTTTACCAACAGCACAGGATCAGACCTGCTGCTCCCACTGTACGGAATAAAGAATTGATTATTAACGTGACTAATGATTATACTGGTTTTATTGCTTTCAGTGGAATAATTTGCATGAATTTCACATCACTGGTTAATAACCCGTTCACTGTTATAAATAAGACTGAAATTGGTTGATAATGTGTTTGGTTTATTAGGGCCTGGCTGGTACAATCCCACATGCCTATAATTAGAAACACTCTGAATAAGAGTTTCATTTAGCCATTCTATTTTGGGAGAATTTGGCTCCCTGAAATTCAAGTCATTTTAAGTCCTTTTTTTAAACACAGATGATTCTGTCCTCAAGGACAAATCACTTGCAAAGTTTTGCTCTTTACTCACCACTTTAGCTTATTATGTATTTTTACATTCGCACCGACAATAATTTTGTACAAGTTGGCGTCATTTTTTTCCAAATAGGTAGTAGAATTAAACTCTTAAAAAGCAGACTATTCTATGGATGATTCTCTCTTAAAAGAAGAAGAAGCTGGGCATGGGACACAAAAATATAGCCAAAATAATGATCAAAGACAATTATGTTAATCGTTGCAGGTCCAAACTTTCTTAATGTTGCCATATATTTTATTTTAACAGATAAGAATGGATCTTTGGTTAAACAAAAAAATAATAGATAATATGGCTGTATGCTAATAAAGAAAGAAAGAAAGAAAGAAAGAAAGAAAGAAATTTGGCTGATGCACGCTTGTTCCCACCCTGCAAATTAGGCTACTCAAGAAATAATATTTAGTTTTATTTCGTGTCGGTCAGCTCCTCGAGTGTTTTGCGCTTCAGCACCATGGACAGCGCTTTTCACGTAAAGCGCCTGCAGCCATTTGATCGAGCACGCCTTCTTAAAATTACGCTGCTCACGCTCACTTTGAACAAATGCAAGCCTATCAAAATCACATCATCTAATTAATACAATTACTGCAGACCAAACAGCATTCATTTTGCATGTGTCTAAAACGGCTGTTACAACAAAATCCAAGCTGAGTTAGCAAAAAGATACGCCGCTGTACCTTTTTTCGCCTTTCACAGTGGTGTGTCTTTCAGTGTGCCGCGCATCACCTTTCCAAACTGATATTGCAGCATTACGATAGTCCACTTTGAGCTTTGGATGTCAATTGGACAGCATATATCCACTGAACACGTCACAAAAAACCTAAAAATCCGCATTTATATCCATTAAATAAATGAATTGAACAAACGTATTAAGTCACCAAACTGTCTTGCACAAACACATTGGAGCTTAAAGGAAACATTAGTCCTGAATATTCACCAGTGATTACATTTCTAGCAATGCCTTCCAAATTGATCCCAAGCCATGCATGTTTACTTGATATTTTGCTAATTTTAAAACGATCAAATGTTGCCATAATGAATGGCAAGTGCCTTGCATAACATAACCAACTGACCCCAGTAATTTACATCCTGGAAAATCCTTCACACCGTCTAAGAATTTACCTGAACTCGGGACTCGGTGAGACCAATCCGTAGCGCCAGTTCTTCCCTCATGAAGATATCTGGGTAGTGGGTTTTGGCGAAGCTGCGCTCCAGCTCATTGAGCTGCGCCGGAGTGAAGCGCGTCCTGTGCCGCTTCTGTTTCTGACTGGAGGTCTGCCCGGAGCTCTGCTGCTGCTGCTGTTTCTCCTCTTTCCCATTCACCGGCATGACGGCGGAGTTGGATCCCACAGTAGCGATGTCTTCTCCCGGCAGAAGAGTGGTCCCCTCCACGGAGTCTGGACCAGGGGCCATGTCACCCGGATGCCCCTGATCCGACACCCCGCCGCCCAGCCGGCATTTGAGAGCTTCTCGGTGTCCGAGCAGCTCTGCAGCATCCTTCATCCCTGGGAGGATGAGGAGGAGTAGAGCATTGAGTAAGGAGACGGCAAATCGTAAATGGCATCATCTTGGAAATAAAATAGTTTTGCTTCATTATCACACAAGGAGGCAAAGTAATTTATAAATAAGCAATGACAGCGCTTCAGCCTCTAACATTTTTTGCTGCCACATTCCTGCTAAATAGCTGTAAAGATGTGCTTTGATCAAAGATAAACCACTTAGCTGTTGACATAATTTGTTAAATAAAACAACAGTCTATTTATCACTTTACAAGGTTAAAGGAAAAGTTGTTGTCTTACAGTGGAGTTTAGGGCCGGAGTTTAGCGATGATAACTCACCGAGCCGAGCGTCCAGGAGGTCGGCGTGAGAAAGCATCGCGTACCGCTCCAGGGTGAAATGCGGTCCCAAAAAAATCCTACAACTTTGGGTCAATTTAAAAAGTATATATCGTCTAAATGAACGAAAATTCGGTTTGTGGTTAAAAAAAGGAGGTCCCTTGCATTATAATGTCCTTTAGAGCGACGGGGAGGCGCTTATTAGTTGAAAGAACCCATGAGCTTCCTCAAATAAGAGCCAATCAGAATCGGAGGTTGGAAATGTCAGCGACGTGACTCCCCCCCTTCTCTCTCTCTCTCTCTCACACACACACACACACACACACACACACACACACACACACACACACACACACACACACACACACACACACACACACACACACACACACACACACACACACACACACACACACACACACACACACACACACACACACACTCCTATAACCACGCACGAAACACTACAATTCAATTCTATCTTCTGCCATTCCATCCTCTGATTTATTAGCTTTTCATGCTCAAATTATTCCACGTTAAACATCTTAATGTGTTTGTTTAATCTCATATATGCCATGACAGGACTCGTGTTTGTAGATAGATACATACCATGAACACTCAAAGGCTTATCATTTTGCTAAGGAAGCAGCAACTTGCTTGCACTTGTTTGCCCATGCAATTCCGAATAATTGGCCACAAATAAGTCTATCTATTTTCAGTATGTGAATTAGCCTATAGTATCTCAAATCAGTGGATATTGTGAATTAGTCTGTATAGGCTATTCGTGTAGCAGCTAAATTGACAGTAGCTATACCTTCCTGCAATAAGAGATTAATTTCCCAAATTAACAACAATCATTTCTATATAGCATAGAAAAATACATTTTCAAGCTAATTAGCCTATACAGTAATTTTGTATTTTTAAATAGGCTTACACGTTTTTCATCACCAAGAGAGAAATCAGTGTGAATGTTTAGCTAGCTCACACATGTGAGGAGAGACGCCTAGCTGCAGGCCCAGGCCTCCTCGATTCAGCACCTATGGTATGGAGCCCACTTCCCTCCCGTCCTTGGATCACAAACAAAACGAATATCGCTCCCATTCCCCCCTGGCAGGTGATTTGTGGAGACAAATCGAGGAAATAAATAAATAAACGAGTACAGATGGATTTAAGCTGTTAGTGATCGGCCGCTTTAACTCCCATCGACTTTTCATCAGCGCGGGTGCAATTAAAGTTATTTAGGCTTGTTTGGTTCAAACAAAATCAGACGTGGTGGACCCTAAATGATCTGGCCCCTTTAGCACTAGTCCATAAGTAGGGCTATTATACAATTAGCAGGACAGCCATTGATCTGCGCTACACACTTGTCCAGACAGTGGTGGTTAGAGAGGGCTTTTGGCAGATGTCCGAGTGAGCCTTGTGAATAGACCACCGCCTGGGACTAAATAGGTTTCTTTGCAGCCGCACAAAGGAGGCGTCCGAGCGAGGACTTCTCTCTCTCTCTCTCCCTCTCTCTCTCTCTCTCCCTCTCTCTTTCTCTTTCTCTCTCTCTCTCTCTCTCTCTCTCTCCTCTCTCTGCACCGCATGCAGCATCTCATCTTTTGCTCCTCAACTGCAATCAGCCGGGACGCAGGGAAGTCGCCCATACTTGGCACAGCGTGAAAACCTAAGGAAATGGACCGGTGCATGGTCCGAGATGAGGGAAGCTGTGACCAGTTCCTGCACGACCTGCAGGTTCAGGAACAGCAATCAGCAGCAACAGCAGAGCCTCGACTCGTTTGACTCAGACGTGTAGGCCATGGAGGGACTGTGTTGGTTGGGAGTGATAAGGCCAACCCTGCGTGCGTGGTGAAGGGCTTGAGCCAGCAGAGAGGGTCTGTATGCTTTGGACATTGCTTGATTTCTAATTAGTGGAGACGGCTAGGCAGACGGTAAAAAATCAAACGTGAAATCAACTCAGCCGTCAAAGATGCCTTTTATTTTTGTTGACGATCATACACAAATTGTGACAAGATAGAAACAGGTAATAGGCTATGTAAATAATGAGTTATTTATGAATTCATATAGGCTAATTCAAATTCAGAGTCATTTTTTAAGACCATTTCTGTTTTCTGTAAGTCTAAATGAGCCATGCATCTGTTTTATTTCTAGGCTGTTGTTTCTGTTTCCACATATATAAATAAAAAATATAATAATAATCATAATAATAAGAAGAAGAAGAAGAAGAAGAAGAAAAAAGAAG
>NC_139631.1:17439391-17444391 GCF_964638095.1 Poromitra crassiceps | reverse complement strand
TATTCATGTCTATACCTGTTTGTTGAAGTTTATACCTTTATGTCAATTTCAGCACCATGGAGAGCGACTGTGACTTTCAAGCAACACACACACACACACACACACACACACACACACACACACACACACACACACACACACACACACACACACACACACACACACACTATGCCATCCTTGATTTGCAATACAATTCTGAATAAAGTTTGATTTCACCATCAATCATCAATCAGGGATCTCTGCTCTGTTTTCTGTGTGCCTTTTTTTGTGTGAATTTAAACTTGAACTCCAAATCCATATTTAATTTCATCACATTTAAAACAGAAGCAAAAATATTTAGCCAGTGGGGTTAGGCATGTACCATATTGTATTTACAGTCTGACCTCACTCATTGAGGTTTCTCCAGGTGTCTACAGATCCAATTCCTTCTCCTCCCTGACACCTTGACTTTCCCTCCGCAGTTCTGCTCCAGCTATTAGAATATGTTCTTTCTTAAGTCCGGTCATTAGTTAGGTCCATTACTGTGGCTCCATCATTAGGAAGCTGTAATGCATCATTGAAGGTAATGAGTGTCTTACATTACAGGTGCCAGGGAGCCTTACACACACTGCACTAGCTCATTCCACACTGTGCATATCTGCATGCCAGCCTCAAGCCAACCTGCACCTTCACCATTTTCCAGCTACAAAATGGTCTCAAGTTGATGGTGGTGTGATGATGGCAGCCATCCAGGATATCTGTGATATCTCATGCAAAAAATTATTAGGGCATGGCAGCACATTGATTGTAGGCTACCTGCTGTTTTCCCCCTTGATTGTTATAGAAAGACCAGCTAAGAAGTATAGCCTGTAATAAGGAAATTATAGCAGAATAATGAAATAGCATAACAACACATTTGTTTTAAATCATAATAACATAACAGATGCTCTGTGAGAATGCACAGGTGATTAAGATAAAAGTCCTGATATTGATTTATGGTTTAATAAATGGTAATATATATACACACACGCGCACACTCACTCACACACACACACACACACACACACACACACACACACACACACACACACACACACACACACACACACACACACACACACACACACACACACACACACACACACACACACACTTGTCCACCTAAAATACTAGATAAAGGGGAGGACTTGGGTCAGTAGTGTCTCTGAGTAGCTTGAAATTAGAAACATGTGCTGGTAATTATCAAACTGCAGCAAAGCCACATCATGCAATTTAATGCCTCAGCAAATTAAAGAATAAATGGGAGCAGTCTCTTTGACCTTGCTCACTCTAACTTGCCCAACTTGATCTACCTGATACTCGTGTGTGACTCACTCCCTCAGACACATATCGGCTGCTATAGGAACATGCACAGACACACACATGCAGACACACACAGATATACACAAACAAACACACAATACACAAATGCACCTAAACCCACACCAAGGAACTCTAGTTGATTCTGTGATGCTAAAAACACTGAAATGAGAGCTATAAAATAAAATAAGAAAGAACACCCCCCCCCCCCCCCCCACACACACACACACACACACACTTGTTGTATTTCTCTGTTGATACACGTCCACGACACCATGCACCTCCCCGTGTTTTCAGTGCGTTAATCACAGCCAGTTGAGCTCCTCTCTCACTTCACAAAGCATTCTTTCCTATCCATCCATTCTCCTTATCATCTCCTCTCTGTCTCCTCCCTCTCTCCTCTCTCTCCTCCCTCCACTCCACCACGTTTCTGCGGCTTCTCTGCTAAACACAGCGCACTACCCCTCACAAGATTAATTGATCATCAATTTAGCTCTAATTTGGACCAAGTCAGCTGGTAAATGGGGCAGTTTTCCCTGATTGTTAGTGAAATGTGTGCAAGTACATTGATAAATTTTGATTATTTATCAATTACAACCAAATGAACTAAATCTATTGAATAAATTCTAGCCTGATTGCCATAATAGAGTTTGAAAATATGGCTATTGATAATGATTCCGGCTAATAGTCTTTTCCGGCCGTGGTTGCCGGCTTGTCGGAATGACAACACAAAACTCATTTTTCACAGAATCAGCTGAGTGAGTGCGAGGCCGATCTTTCATTAATCAGTCACATTACGGAGCTGATACGCCGTAATACGCGACGCTTTCCTCACAAAGACTCAGACACTTTGTCATATTTTATGTCAATTACCAGTCATTTTGTTGTGTTCCATCAAGGCATCTTGTAATAGTTAACATATGCTAAGGTAAGCTCCCCCGTACCGCCCTCCTGGAGCTATTGGCGGATGCTGTCTGTGTGTTTGGGGAGACAGGCTGATGATGAAATGGGCCCTGCTCTTAATTTCTTATTTTCCCGGGCTGAGGCGCTTATAGGAAGGGTGGAGCACGGGCTTTTTAAATGGACCTGCCACCGTGTTTTCCCAAAGTTAATGGAAAAGCAGCTTGCTGGAAAATAGGAGGGGGGGATTGAAATTAGGTTCAGAGGCTTTCACACACAATAACAAGGGATAACCGAGCTGGTCCTATTTCCACAAACAGATAACCAAATTAGCGCTGTCATTTTTATCACAGCCTCACCTCATGCTTGTAAACGAGATATTTTTGTATGTATTCTTGCTGGGCAAAGATGTATGCATATCTTTTTGTAAATTATCAAATAAATCCAATTTGGTGTAGAGAGTATAGAATCATATTAAGAAAATAAAACGAAAATTGCAAAATGTCATTAAACGCAAACCGGATAGACATGGCGGCCCCTATCGTTGCATCGGCGCAGTTTCTAGGCCGAGCGGCAGGCGCAGATCAAAGCAGTGGGCGTGGAAAGGCGCACTTGATATCGTCGTGCTGGCGCTAGATGCAGCCCAAAGCATTACAACCACGCCTTTTAGGCGTAAAATTATGCACCGTCATGCTCATTGGATAAGTGCAATAAACGAATCGCATGCTTGCCTTTTTAGCTCCAATTCCAGTGATCCCGCAAAACCAGACGAAAGCCAAACGCTCTGCCCCCCCCCCCCCCCCCTCCCTTCATCCAGCCTGTCTGTCTGCATTATAGGCTATTATTCCATATTATTATGCTTCTCAAACCAATCTAACTGCAGTTTCAATACTGCAAGCATGTAAATTCGCTACACTATAGCAAGATCAAAGTGAAAATAATGTTCTATGCATCAGCTAGAAAAATATAGCCTATTAGATTGGTGAAAGTTTGTCCAGAAAGATATCATTTTCTCTCGCCTGCTGCAGGAAGGATGATGCACATAAATATACCCTACATTATGTCAAGTCATTGCATAAATGTGTTTTTATTGTAAAACTAAATGTGAAATAGGGCCAAGTTATTGGACGGACATCACAGTATAGCAGATGCCATTAGAAGCGCGTTCTGAAGCGCGTTCCGCTGTTACTTCTCTAAATCACGTTAACTCGACAAGGGGTATATATATGCCCAGGAGGACATATATGTTTCACATAGGGTGGTGTTTTCATTTCGAGGTTTTATTTGGTCCAATATTGAAATGTTGACAATGGCAGGCTGTGTTACCATTACACATTAATTTAGAACTACCTTTTATATCTATTTTGGCTCATTTGGTGGCTATTTAGTAGCGAAATGAAGAAACACAATGCATGCTGGGAACTCAGAGAGAGAGAGAGAGAAGGGTGACAGAGAAGAAGCAGTGAAGGCAAAGAATAGGCCTGCTTTTGAAAAGCGCAAAGCGCTAAATGTAGGCCAGCTCCCAAGATATGACTAGGCTGGTATTTAGCGCCGACACGCCCACTTTGGGACTGCGCCACGCCCATTCGGCCTAAAGCGCATTTGGCAGCCTAAAGCCTATTGCTATCTTGCCGAAACAGGCGCAAGGCACGTTTTTTTGCGGTTAAGGCCCGTAATAGCGCCGATGGCCTGTGGGAGAATAGAGCCCGGCATGTCTGTGAGGTTGTTATACTGTTCGGTGGATAACATTGATTTGATCTAAAGCAGAAAGTGCTGAATGCGACTTCTATTTGCCCTGTACAGCCTGACCACTACGAGAGAGGAAGGAGCTAAAACAACTGCATAATCAGCCTTCCTTTTTAATCAATGATATGAACCCCTCTACACCAATCATGGCTGCTGGAAGCAACTTAATGATCAGCATTTAGACTGGGCAGGTAAGCCACAGAGCTACAGAGCCAACACAGGGGCCAACTGCAGGTGAATTAACCCAGTCCACATCTAATATGTTGGTGTCAGCTCTGGTTAGTGCATGGCTATCTGTGGCCTGTATTGGCAGTGGCATAGCATCCAACATTGTCTCCCTCATATGCCAGCAGGCAGCTATCTATAATCGATGGCCACTTTTAATTGGACAGGCTGTCTGTTAGTGAATACCCAAGGTTGTGCAGGGAGAGCAACACTGCATTTATCACATTGTTATAGGGAATAAATAGGTTTGGGACATCGGCGGTTCTCTATAAAAAACAATCAGGGCATCTGCTGTTGCATGACAGTCAATTATATTAGAATTTTTCACATTGACCCCAAACAATTGGATCCTTGAATACTGCACGAAACGCTACAGACTGAAACATTATTACCAACCAAAATACAATAAAACGTGTATTTTTTATTTTACTAATGCATTATATTTTGCGTTTACAATGAGCAGAGCATGTTAACCGTTATTTCCCTGTGTTCAGTTGCACACTGTGCTCCCAACAAACATCATCTATCTTTTCAACACTAATAAATTATATTGCACAGATAATGACAGGCCATTATAGCTATTAACTTTGTAAGCAACACAGACACTTCAATAGTTTGTTATATTGCCTGACAGACAAGACAACATAATAGTCTCTGTATAGCTTCAAAATAAAGAGTAGGAAACTACAGCTAATTGAATTGAATTGAATTGAATAGCTATTATGATAACAAAACCAATTTTCATTCATCTCAAATCTAACTGAATATGTGGAATCGATATAGCATGGGAT
>NC_139631.1:17411891-17429391 GCF_964638095.1 Poromitra crassiceps | reverse complement strand
TCATGAGGTATGGAGGGAACATCTACTGAGCTCTTCATCATGAGGTAATGAATCAGTGATATGACCATCTACTGAGCTCTTCATAATGAGGTAATGAATCAGTGATATGACCATCTACTCAGCTCTTCATCATGAGGTAATGAGGGAACATCTACTGAGCTCTTCATCATGAGGTAATGAATCAGTGATATGACCATCTACTGAGCTCTTCACCATGAGGTAATGAGGGAACATCTACTGAGCTCTTCATCATGAGGTAATGAGGGAACATCTACTGAGCTCTTCATCATGAGGTAATGAACCAGTATGACCATCTACTGAGCTCTTCATCATGAGATAATGAATCAGTGATAGGACCATCTACTGAGCTCTTCATAATGAGGTAATGAATCAGTGATATGACCATCTACTCAGCTCTTCATCATGAGGTAATGAGGGAACATCTACTGAGCTCTTCATCATGAGGTAATGAATCAGTGATATGACCATCTACTGAGCTCTTCACCATGAGGTAATGAGGGAACATCTACTGAGCTCTTCATCATGAGGTAATGAGGGAACATCTACTGAGCTCTTCATCATGAGATAATGAATCAGTGATATGACCATCTACTGAGCTCTTCATCATGAGGTAATGAATCAGTGATATGACCATCTACTGAGCTCTTCATCATGAGGTAATGAATCAGTGATATGACATCTACTGAGCTCTTCATCATGAGGTAATGAATCAGTGATATGGCCATCTACTGAGCTCTTCATCATGAGGTAATGAGGGAATATCCTCCTCAAGCAACAACATCCAAGTATACTGTATACTAGACAAATAGACAAGTCTGGACTCCCTTCCGCTGTGTTTATACACAAACACACACACACACACACACACTTAAACACACGCACGCGCACGTGCGCGCGCACACACACACACACACACACACACACACACACACACACACACACACACACACACACACACACAAACACACACACACCGCCGGCCAGGCTGAGGAAGTGACACGGGTCAGGGGGAAGGAGGAGAGAGAAGTCCTGTGTTGTTGTTTTCTGCCCTTCTTTCCTCCAGATGACTGAGAACAGAGAGATCAAACCTCTCAGGCCCCCATCTCCTTGCTGCATCTCCTTGACCTTGTTCACACAACCAGAGAGATAATCACCCAGGGTCTCTGGTGGGTGATGAATGGTGTGTGTGTGTGTGTGTGTGTGTGTGTGTGTGTGTGTGTGTGTGTGTGTGTGTGTGTGTGTGTGTGTGTGTGTGTGTGTGCATGCGTGATGCGTGCATGCGTGTGAGAGAGAGAGACGGAGAGAGAGATATTGGTACAGTATTGTGTGTCTCCATATCTCAAAGTGATAATCAAACAAATGGAGAGACAGTGAGATAGACACAGTATTCACCTTATGTAGCGCCGCCCACTTGACCCATTGTGTCACGACTTCCTGTTCAAAACGTCGGCTTTTTACCTGCTCAAACTAGTCTGACTCACCTGGTCAAATCTAGTTTGACTCACATATGAGTCAGACTAGGTGTATGAGTCACAGGAAGTGTAAACACAATCAGAACTTCCGATTGTGTTTACACTTCCTGTTAGTCTGTCAAGCCAGACTGTCTCTTCTAAGGTGAATCGGCAAAGCACACAGAGAGACAAACATGCTAATACACACATCAGAGTGTGTGTTGTGAAGTAAATGTACTCGATTACTACAAAAAGCAACCTGTTTTGCAATTAAGATCAATTCAGGCTGCAGAATAATGGAATGTTTTTCGTCTTCTTATTTTTTCTTTTTTTCTGCAGGGTCATGCAACATTTACATTACGTTGCCTTCAATATTAATCAATCAATGTTTTTTTTCTCTCTAACTTATGTCAGAAGATAAAATAAATGTATGTTCAAAACTGGGCATCATACACTTTATTTTCACATTCATCTTTTGGGTATAGATTTGAATACCAGTGGAGCACGCGACAACGCAGGTCATCAACACAGCTTGTGGGGTCAACTATTGGAATTTTTTATGCTCTGTGTGTGTGTGTGTGTGTGTGTGTGTGTGTGTGTGTGTGTGTGTGTGTGTGTGTGTGTGTGTGTGTGTGTGTGTGTGTGTGTGTGTGTGTGTGTGTGTGTGTGTGTGTGTGTGTGCGCGCACTGTGGGCAAGTGCATGTGCATGTGCATGTGCTGGCCTGATGGCCTCACGCTCTCTGCTTTAAAAGTCCATTTGGACTCGTGCCTACAATCACCTTCTCGTCGTCGCTGTGGTAACGGAGCCAGGCCTAATTAGTATGCATTATCAATTAACAAACTTAATAGCCGGCAGATTGATTAGATCCTCAGTTATAGGGGCAGAACTCAGGCGAAACATGGAATGAAAAATAATCATACACACAGGCATGTGCTCTCTCTCTCTCTCTCTCTCTCTCTCTCTCTCACACACACACACACACACACACACACACACACACACACACACACACACACACACACACACACACACACACACACACACACACACACACACACACACACAGCAGCTCACTAACCTTCTCCTCCTCCTCACTTGTGTAATTACTGTATGCATATGGCGGTGAGTGGATTGGGAACGAGGCAGTGTGTGTGAGGTTTTAAATAAACCTTCAGCTTATAATGAGGCAGGCCGCCATGGCTAGTTTAGCTCTGATTGTGCTCCACTCTAATGAATGACAAACCTCCACTACACACGCACGCACGCACGCACACGCACACACACACACACACACACACACAAACGCATGCACGCATACACACACACACATAACTGTATATAAATACAATAAAGACACGTGCAGTGCGTGCAAAAATGGATGCATCAAAGGGTGCATCATTCACATACACACATACACACAAAATGCAGCACAGAGATACACAAACACATACCCACACACATTGAGAATGTAATCAGGCGTTAGGTTTGCCCTCCTATCAGTCTAATGGAGGTTAATGAATGATTAGGTCTAATAATTTTAGAGTGGAGCTCTAGCTTAGCCACACGATGCATCAAACTCTTAGGCAACAGCAGGGTGAGAGCATCAGCACCAAGAAACAAACACACTACAGCGCTGTGATGGTCATACAAGACCGAGGAAAATATAGTCCAAAAGAGAAAGCAATATTATCATCATATTTATCACACTTAATTTGTTTGCTTCAGCGTTTGTATCTCACTTACTGTCTGCTGTCCATGGTGCTGAAATACTTCATTTTTAGGCTGCAGCTGCAGAGGGAATATTCTGCTGTTAAAATAAAGTAGACAAGAATATATTCCATGTTAATGCTGCTTTGCTCCGCACCCTCTGCCTCTGTTCCCTGATCATGGAAACAAATAAAGCAGGGTTTCAGTGAGATTTAACAGGAATAAAAAAAAGATTAAAAATATATATATGACTGTCATGAGGAGAAAGCTTTTTGGTTATAGAATGCTGAGTTATATTGTCTTTAAAATATACTGTATATATTTGTGGGTGAGAATAAAACAAATATTTTCCTTAAATGTCCCTCCAATTTATATTCAAGCTTTTAACTTTGGCATAATGTGCTTGATTTTGAATTCACATATTTAATTTAAAATTCTAATTTACAGAAACAAATTGGACTACCTTCAGAAATTTTGCCCAGTGATGAGAAAACTTGTGTGAGACTAAATCATTTACCAAAATAAACTTCAGTATTAATACATTTAGAACATAACCTATTCTTCCAAAATGATGCAGTTTGCGCAGGCTTAAACATTTTCAAATGATCAACAACTCAAAATGTGTTTTGTAACAAGTCAATCAGCAATATCTGTATTAATATCCCACACTGCATCATTGGCAGGATTTCTATTGCTTCCCAAGTCCTGGCTACTAAGTGGCTCTGTCACTGCCCATGCAGGGCTACCATACACATAGGCCCAGTGTAGAAGCGATGACCTACCACATCAGCAAAGGCCAATTCATGGGCATTAAAATGCAAACGCGTGCATATTTCAAAGCGTAAAATTTTATGAAGCATTTAAAGCACCATCCCTCCAGTAGTAAATCCTAATGGTCTTATTTCCTATTCGTAATATCCATACTCGCCACCTCTAAGCAATGACATAAAAAATACTAGCATCTCCACCAACTTAGAGGTTGAAATTAAACTAGAGTTTGGCTGTGAAGTTGCATACAAACACTGACACACATACACACACATACTCACACACACACCCACACATACACACAGTGTGACTTTAGTGCAGATGTGCGCCTGGTCTCCTCTGCTGCATTGTGGCCCAGTTTGCAGCCATCTCCCTCTGATGTATAACTCGTTGTCCAAGCCTTAATGTTGATTTATTATCCATCCATAAATTAGAAAAATATGTTTGAGAATTCTGTGGCGCAGCCAGGCTCTGCGGCCCGTCTGGGGATTGGCTGACGTGTCAGAGGCGCATATTGGCTCGCCAGGCAGCCTTTTGTGTTTCCCTGCACCAGCAGGCATTTAATGAGTGCTGATGGCTTAAGGTAAATGTGTTAGGACAGACAGCAACAACAGCCACAAAAACACTACGCTACATGGGAGAGGTGTAGGCCCAATCTGCAGCGGCAACCTAGTACTTTCTTTACACATGTCTGTGGATGCACAAAAATAATCATGCTTTTCATGATGAAATAATGTGGCCCCTTTGGTGAATAGCTCAATGAAGCTTCACCTGCTCATGCCAGTTAACTGCTTTGGCTGTTTGCATGAGCACCAGTTTCCTCCCACAGTTCAAAGATATGCTGTGTTTGTGTAGTATCGTAATAGTAAAATGTCTATGTATATGATGTATGTTGTGTGTAATATGATGTAGTTGTAGTATATGACTGTGATGATGCTACTGTATGTAAAGCCCTTTGATACATGGTTGTGATAAGGGGCTATAAACAGGTAATCAGTTCAATCCCCCAGACCTGTTGGTTGGTTGGTTGATTGATTGATTGATTGATTGATTGATTGATTGATTAATTTTGGATAAAGAATAACAAAATCCAAGATATGACATGCAAAAGTGTAAACACTTATTTCCATCATGGTCCCTGGTCTTATAAAAACATGACATACAGTAACACACATAACAACAACATACCAACAACATACCGGTAGGATAATCTGGGTGAGGAAAGTGAAAAAGCAGTGCTTGCCCCTCCCTCATTGCCACTACCTGAGGTGCCCTTGAGCAAGGCCCTTATCCCCAAATGCTCCAGTGGAGCTGATCAGTGGCCAGCAGAACAGACTGTGGTTGTACTGGTCAGCTTCCAGGTATGAATGTGTGGGTGAATGTGAACAGGATGCTCTTGAAAAAGAGAGCATAAGTCTCAGTGGATTCCCCGGAATGAAAAAAAAAAAAAAAAACTTTGCTTTGCACGTTTTGCAAAGGCTTTAGCTGCCTTCCACTCAATGGTTGGATATAATATGCCTCTCCAAAGCCAACTCATCATATTAGCTCCAATTTCCGCAGTATGCGAGTCTACTTTTCTCTTATCCCACTATTACCGAATAAAGTTAATTACTGCTGGTGATGATTCTCTTGCCAATCCTGGTCAACTTGTTTACTGACATACATACTAATTTCTAATAGAGCCTCAGAAATCTCTGGCGGTAACATGCTGCACCAGAAACCAGAATGTGCCACAATCACAGCAGGAATGTTTCCATCCAGTTCATATTAACCTTGACATCGTGATATGAGACTAGATATCGTCTGAGATTTTGGATACCATAATATCATGATATGGCATGCTTGTTGCATGCATAACTGTTGTCTTTACCAGGAAGTGGTGTAATTTTCTGAACTTACCAGACTGTTCTAACTATTCTATTATGTGCCTTATTATGGGCCTTACTTACACACTTGACTTACAACTGAACATTTAGCCCACGTGAGAAAAGATACACTGTATATCCTGTATCGCCATTCAGCCTAAAAAATACCGTGGTATGATTTTTGGTCTGGCCCTAGGTCAAGGTTTAATTTTGTGACAAAAAGCTGCCATGATTCACCTTTGCCTGAGCTTCTTTGGCCATTTCTCCAGAACAGCCTGTAGTCTCTATCAGAATACTGTACAATGCATGATCAACACACTGAGACAGTAACATCATTGTCATCTTGTCTTGAGCCGACACTGTCACTTCATTGTCATGGTTGTTAGGTCTGTGCTGATGTCCTGCGCTGCTGTTTATGTTACAGATGTTGCAGTAATCAGAGCAGCAGCGTGTGAAGGACTCAGCCCGCAACCCCGACAAACATCATGCCTGCAAAGGTCATTGTGGAAATGCCTGGTGATGGTGATGGCTAGGATGGAATGAGACATGGTTCCAGTCAGATAACCCATTTTTCTCACATTGACGCCTTCGTCGCCTTCGTCGTCGGCTCTCTTAACTCTTTAGACGCTCAATCCCTCATCCTTCCGTCTGAGAGCCTTGAGCACAAATAAACGATCACAAAATCAACTGCAAATTGTATTTGAAAGCTAGGAAGTTAGATAAAACAGCCCAATCAGACTGCCTGTTTGCCTTCTCAGAACTTTACTAGCCGTCTTAGTGTTAAGTATCTTGCCTTAGTGGCATACTCTGCAATATCAGCAATTAAGCTAATTCAGTTGGACAATAATGACAATAAGGCATTCAAGTGTGCTCAATGTTTGTTCATAAGCCATTACCATGTTTTAATCATCTTGTTAGCATTTTGAAGCAATTATATTACTTGTCACAACATTAGCTGGTCAGTCAAAATGGGTTTACGCATTAGCTGGAAGTTTGAGTGCCTTTTTTCTCATCTAGAAAACATAATGAACTTTCATAGAAATTCCACATCAGTCAACACAAAATCACTGGTTTGATGCAATCTTAGATTGGCTGGCCATGAGGAAACAACCGGTGCATCTTTGAGGAAAAAAACATCACGCCTGTGAGACACTTATTGCCCGTCAGCAGGGTTAGCTATGTCTCAGTCTGCGCATTTATCCCGCGCCATAATGGGGGTGCTGAGTTGCTAGTGGCGGCCATTGTTTAATGATCTCCTTGGGCTCTGGGAGTAAACTACTGCGGTAATCAGAAGGGTAAACTCAGCTATATTTCAATTTGGAGAGCCGCTCTTCCGTTCAGAGAGGCCGCTCAGAGACGATAAATAATAGGACTATTTAGCCTATCCCACAGGCTCCCTCTCTGACACCTAAACACACACACACACACACACACACACACGCATGCACGCACACACATACACACGCACGCACACGCACACACACACACACACACACACACACACACACACACACACGTCAGCCTATAACAATTCATGTCCCTTCCATAAATCAGCCCTACTAAAGCTGGTGATTAGCGAGATCATTTAGCCCCTAAAACCCAAACAGCGACAAATGTTTCCTTCCCTGTTTTAGGGAGAAGATGGAGAGATGCACAGATGGTAAATTGGTTGGAGGGGAATGAACTGTAGCCGAATGACTGGACTTGGGGATGCAGAATAAATTCAGTGCGGATTTCACTGAGCAGTTTCTGGAGTTGAGATGATTTAGGCTATTTACTGTGGGCAGTGGTGGTTTTGTCCTTGGGAGGATGACAGCATCCTTGATGAAATATTTGGTTGTGAAGGTCAAGACAATTATCAGTACAAGTTGTGGATTTAAAAAAGTAATATAAATTCAAGTTAAGTGAAAAAATATTAGCTGAATCAGTTCGGAATTATTCTCTTTTTTGTATGTTGATTTTGTACTACATTCAGTTTAAATAAATATGTTTCCTTTTTTACATCAAGTCATTGAATCTGCCTTGATTATATATGATAATACTGAGATGTTTGATTTGAAATCAGAAAGCAAGCATATAGTTGTCCCCATTAGGCTTTGTTGGGGAATTTCATTATGTTTCACTGTTCCAAACATTTCATTATCCTGCGCCTCCCGTCACTGCGGTTCAAATTAACAATTTTTGATTGCATAGCTGAGTTGGCTCACATGTTAGAACATAACAGACTCATGGGTGACACGCAAGCAGTTCACACAAATCATTTGTAATGCACTGTGGAGTTTTCACCCTACTCTTGTGGCTACGGGGGAGTGGAGATAAACTTGATTTTGAGGGCCTGTTTTCACTCCCAATCCCAATCCTATAGTATCAGTTCCAGTACTTGTTGCATTTAAAATTATATTATATGTGGACAATTGTATTGTATTAGTCCTATACTTATTTGTTACTGGGAGCTCAATACGCCTATGAATTGTTATTATCTGCACATCTTTCTAGCTGTGGAGGCAATTTTCCAACGGTGCATGCCACCGCTGCAGGGTACAGTAAAGTGCTCCTGTGTATTTGTGCTGGGGATGTCATGTTGCGGGGCCGGGGTGGGAGGCTCACAGTTCACACTCAAAACAAAACAATCATAGTTGTGGGGCCACACGGTGCTTTATGAATGTAATATTATGTTTGGTGTAAAGATTTTGTAACTACGAATGGTTGTGTTGGCCATGTTTGGCACACAGACTCATCCCTCGCAGGTTGGACATGCTCCCGGCTGCTGAACATGTACACACATACATGAAGGGATATTGTACATATTTAATCTAGTACTTTTTCCTTTTGTTCTTTGTAATGTTTGCAAATGTAAAATAAAACACTTCAAATGTTTTATTTTATTTGTAGTGTATTTTCCTCTGGTTAACAAAGAAAAAAGTACATCACAAAAACACATAAAATACATGTACTTGTTAGATCTCTCACAATCTTTGTTACACTCAACTTGTACTGAGCTGACTTTATTTTGCCTTCTAGCAGCATATTTGCAACCTAAAGGCGCGCTCAAATTACAGAAATTATCATATTTAGTGGCAGTATTTAAAGCTTTCATTTAGACAGCTTCTTTTTCAGGGTGGCCTTATATGGTTTTCTATTAGGCTACAGAAATAATGGCCTGATATTTCCCATAAAATAATATCCTCTGTTGTTCTTTCTAGAACCCATTTGGTTTACATTTGCCAACGTGTAATCAACAAAGTCAAATAGCCTATATATTAAGCAACCTATAGCCTAACAATTTCCCATCTCCCAGCCTGGAATAGCGTTCTATTGGTCTCAGTGGAGTGGGATCAGACATGCGCCTGATGATAGCTTCCTAAAGAGCTTCAATTAATGGCCTGTCACTTATCATTAGCGGTGCTGAAAGGCGGGACACCGGGGAGCACGAGACAAACAAAGGCACGTTTTACAGCGTCAATAGCAAAAGGCCCCATCGACTGTTCTGCCGGCCCTCGGCCCTTCTGGCTTGGAGCCCCTCTGGCCCTCCTGGGGGGATTAGAGGGATCTGCAGAAATTAGCCGTGTGGATGACAAGCAGAGGCCAAAGGACCAGCGGGTGTTAATGTCCCCTTTTTACGGGAACAAAAGCGGTGAGGATTTTAAATAACACGTCTCCATTGCCGCCTGCGGCCACTCCAGTCTCTCTGTGTGTGTGTGTGTAGTAGTAGGTTACTTAGGCGTGCGTTAATTGATTGGAGTCGTGTGCCTGCCGGCAGGAGGAGTCGCTGTGCTGATGGTAGCCTACATTGCCCTGCTGCTGCATCTGCGGCTTGGAAGTCCCGCGTGAATTTAAAAGGTGAAGGAGGAAGTGACACGTTTTCTTTCCAATTGCGGGCAATGTGAGGCCCTAGCATTGCACAATTGAGACTTACCTGACCTGCGCACCTATTTAAAAAATGTATATCGTGACACCAAATGGTATTTCCTCAATAATGTCTCAAAAAAAGATGAATAACATAAAATAATTGTTTATAATAAGGGCTCAAGGTGCAGGATGCCCCTATTCAACGTAAAGTCATTATTCAGTGTTTGGTGTGGCACTATATAGCCAGGTTGTTTATTCTTCATTACAGTTGCAGACGGAGGCAGGGGAGCTCCTCAAAGAGAACATCCACAACAACATCCTCTTGACTGGGGGCTCTGCAGTGCTGCTTTTGTCCATTACGCTTGGCCTCCTCATTGACAGCCAATAAATCATTCATTTAGAGGCAAAGCAGACAGAGAATCAAACAGGCATCTGAGAGCCGGAGGCCTCTGACTGTAGTGGCTGCTGCAGGGCCACACATCTAATGCAGAGTGGCTGGCCTGCAGGCGGCGCGCGGGAAGGGCTCTTAAGAGACAGCGGCGTATTGTTTGGAGAGAAGGGAAACGCTGCTCTCATTAGACCTGCAGCTGAAAACCAACCTGGAAGGCCCGCTTCAATTTACCTGCTCTGTGCTTGGAATAAATCACACACACACACACGCACGCACGCACGTATGCACGCACGCACGCACACACACAGACACACACACACAGACACACACACACACACACACACACACACACACACACACACACACACACACACACACACACACACATAAACAGACACTTAGAAAGGGCTGTATACATGCCTTTCAGAGCGCACCTCTCCAGGTTCAGAGTTGGTTTAGTGCAGCCCTTGTTAAAGGTAAAAACCTTTTTCACCTCTCCGCCTGTGATGGCGCTTTTATTAAGCTCCTTTCTCATTCAAATCAGGATCACAATTAAGCCCGTCCTGACTTATGCTTTTTATTTCTTGTCCTCTTGTAAACGTCTAAGTACGCCTTTCCACAGACTGACTCGCTGCCGTGATGAGTAGCTTATGTATGAGCAAGGCAGGTGGGTGGGGGTGCTACAAATAAGAGGCACTTCTGGTTAGGTGGACAGTCACGCATAGTTCATAGGATATGGTCATAAAGACACAGAATAAATTTAGCTAAATTGTGTCAGAAAAACCGTGTGGTTTGTTGCCATGGTGAATTCCACTATAGCCATGATAAAACGTACTCGGTGCAGCCAAAGTAAAGAGAATTCAATCTTTTCCACCAGGTAGTGAGACACAGCAGGTAAGTCAGAGTGTGACGAATCCCAGCACACACGGAGACATTACGAGAGAGAAATCTAAAGAGCAGAAAAGAGATTGATACAGAAAGGGAGTGGCACTGAGAGAGGAGGGGGCGGAGGCCACGTGAGGACAGAGGAATGAAAGGACACATAGGAAACAAGCTAGGAGCCGGAGAGGAAGGTATAGGAAGGAAGTGTAGTGGCAAACTAAATGAAATGCCTTGTTGATCCATTGATCCAAGGATTTGTTTATTCCATCATCAGCTTCCCTCTGTACAGAGCGTCACAATATCAAAGTCATTATTGTGCCCAGAACAAAAGCATTGCGGGTCAAATTATACCCAACTCCAGCCCCCCTCCGGTGGCTGGTGGCTGGTACAACTCCATCGGATGTTTCTCAAGACAGACAAAATAGGAGCCTGATCTTCACAATAAGCCAAAACAAAACCTTCTATGTACCGGAGAGACAAAACACAATGTCATCTCCTCCTGGCCAGGTGGAATGGCTTTTCGACATAACAAACAGCTCTCAGAAGAGGAAAAGACTCATCTCAGACACTCAAAATGAGTGCCTGAGATGTCAGCTATGCGTGTCAGCTATAGATCATAATTAAACAGTCAACAATGATCAACAACCAATCAATAAGCAGTCAATCAATCATTTTACTCTCACAGAAGCTCATAGAGGTTCCCAACCCTTTAGACTCATGCTCCACTTGAAAAGTTCACAAATGTTCACGGCCCACATCCAACCATAAAGAGTACAGAGGCCAAATATTGCATTCTCAGAGCACTGCTGTCCATCAGCACCACACAGAAATCAGAAACTAAAAGTGAGTGGCTGTCTGCAGTAGTCTAATTAACAAATAATTTATTAGAAATTAAATAAAGGTATCATTCAACAATGGAGAAATGCATTCTCATACTATACATCATAATAATACTAATTACTTAAACTTTTTTTCCACAAAAATCTTAATGTTTTGCAAATGATTTGGCGGCCCGCTTGCAATACCTTTGCACCAGTTCGCGGCATACCATTTGGGAATAGCAAGATGTGTGGAGGCAGAGATCTGGGGTGATTTAAATAGTACAAGGCTGCGTGGGCTCACAAGCTCGACCGATACACGGCCTCGCCCGCTGGCCCTGCAGCTCGCATACGCAGCTCAACCGCTGTGCGGGCTCACTTGCTCCCTTGCCCGCCCTGCAGCTCACATGCTCTTATGTCATCACTGATGATGTCACAAACTGATGATGTCCCAACTTTGCATCACTGATGACATCACAATTGCTCTTATGACATCACTGATGATGTCACAATGCCTTCCCGGACAACATTGAAACAGAGAACATTGCCCACTTGCTCCCTTTTATAATAAGATTGTGGCCCTCTGTCTCTCCTCTCTCCTGGTGTCTGTTAATGACATGCTCATCAAGGCCAGACAAAAGGACCTGCAGCCTGCAGCCTGCCCCGTCATGCCTGTCACCACACACGTGCAGTCAACACATCAGGGCACATCTGTGTTTGTGTGTGTGTGTGTGTGTGTGTGTGTGTGTGTGTGTGTGTGTGTGTGTGCGTGCGTGCGTGCGTGCGCGTGTGTGTGTGTGTGTGTGTGTGTGTGTGTGTGTGTGTGTGTGTGTGTGCGTGCGTGTGGGTGTTAGGGAGTTGAGGACAGTGTGGCTATAAGGAGCAGTGCCAGCACTCTCTGACAAGGAAGAGATTTATCACCTCTCAATGGTACACACTGACAGACACCCCCCTCTCGCTGAACGAACACACACACACACACACACACACACACACACACACACACACACACACACACACACACACAAACACACACACACAAACAGTAGGGATGTGTATCGCCCCTGATTTCCGGATTCGATACGATTCCGATACACAAGGTCCCGATTCCATTTCTGATTCGATACGATTCTATATCAATATTTTAGTAAAAGCACCAATTTCGCTTGGATATTAAGGACATTCTCAAATAACTATACTGTAATGCTGTAAATTGTACAAGGAACCCTCTAAGCTGACACATTATTAAAAATATTAATGGTGGAATTTTTTTTACGAGATCTCGTTGCACTAAGAACCAGACTACGCAAATATAACAGGGTTAAAGCTTCAAGCATCCACGGGAAAATGCATTATATTAAAAGATCGATATTGGGATTTATGAATCAATATCAGTTCCTTCAAATGAATATTCAAAATTGATAGTGACTTTTTTTAACCCAGCTCTAACACACACACACATAAATGAGGTGAAATGGAATGCCTACTTGAAAAACGGTGTGGTGTTGATAAGCACCGCATTTGGTTTCAACCCATATTGATCTCTGGCTATTTGTTTGGAAGTGAATAATACATACGTCCAGTATACGTTTGGCTTAATGACCAAGTCTTTGTCTGTCAGACGCCTGACAGGAAACAGCAGGTGATAGACAGGAAACAGCAGGTGATAGAACTACATCATGAAAAGAACCGCCTGCTATAAAACAGGCCATATAGGCGCCATGAAACGGGCGCTCCACAAAAACACCAAAGTGCGTTTGATACATGAACATGAAGTCATGTCAGACCATAAAGCATCCAAACAACAGACACTTGTTTGGCTTTCAGTGCGTGACTACATTTCCCATTGTTATTGCAGCTCAAAACAAAACTTTTGCTCTAAATTGGCCCTAAAAAGAGCTCATAAAACTGTCTCTCCATCCCTCATCTCCTCTCTCCCCCTTCCACTTTCGCCTACTCTTTTGTGACTTTAGCTCTAAAGCAGAGGAGAGTGTCAGGGAGCATTCTGTATGATTCAGTGCTATCTAACCTTGCTTTATGAAAGCATTAAATTGATGGTTCCAGACCAGCCCAGAGAAAATGCACATAAAACTGAGACTAACTGAGAGATAATAGTCCTCGTAAACTCGTCTAAGAGCTCTATAACTCACAACGTCCTCAACTTGTTCCGTCTTACCTACATGTAGCACAAGCTGCCGCGTCAAAAATACTGATGTCCAACATAGTGGCTTTCTTATAATGTGTTGGAATACTTGTTTGTCTCACAGCTGGATCTGTCTGCTGGAAGCTATAGTGCACTGTGAGCCCTTGAAGCTGTTGCCCCATAGGCCATAGGGATTAGGGATTAGGGATTACTAATTCTATTGCAGCATATTGTGAGCAGGGATTTTCAACCTTTTACACCTCAAGGACCCCTTTGGTCCACATTAGGCCCACGGACCCGATCATATTTTTTCTAGCAAAACCAAATCTGAGAATTCTTTAAATGTTAGATATGATTTTGTCCAGAATTCTTTGACAATCCGTATTGTAGGCAGAGAGATCAAAGTGAATCTATCAGCAAAACGTTTACATTCTCTAATTGTGCAAATTTTCTTGTCAATGAAATAATGATGACATTTACGTAACATTTTATCAATTTGCTGGGGGCCCCTGGAACTTCCTTATGGACCCCTGTTGGTCCCCGGACCCCATGTTGAGAACCACCGTTGTAGAGACATTAGTATCATTCTGTGGGCTTTTATCCATTTTCTGTTCTGCGTTAATATGACAACTTGAAAAATGTGAGTGTGTGTATGTGCACGCGCGAGTGCATGCACGTGTGTGTAGTAACTGCTGTCAGCTAGATGAGTGATGAGCCGTGTATGGGCAGCCTTAACTCTGTGTGTGTGTGTATGTGTGTGTGTGTGTGTGTGTGTGTGTGTGTGTGTGTGTGTGTGTGTGTGTGTGTGTGTGTGTGTGTGTGTGTGTGCGTGCGTGCGTGCGTACGTGCGTGTGTGTGTGTGTGTGTGAGAGTGTGACAAGAGAGAAGATAAAGACATTTTCCCTCCAGCACTCAACACTTTCAAGCTCTGCTCAGCACCCATAAACCAACTCTGCTCCTGGGCCTCCTTCTCTCCTTCTCTGGCCTTCCATTCTCCCCTCTCTGCTTGCCTTCATTCTTCCAGGAAAACATCAAACATACAGTGCGAAGGGAAGCATGGCTGCCATAAGAATTTGGTTAAAATCTTACAAAGGCAGAAACACAGGAAGGGTGCGTGGGGTGCAGGCTGCGTGGGGTGGTTACAGGCTGCATGGGGAGGTTGTAGGCTGCGTGGGGTGGTTACAGGCTGCATGGGGAGGTTGTAGGCTGCGTGGGCTGGTTACAGGCTGCATGGGGAGGTTGCAGGCTGCGTGGGGTGCAGGCTGCGTGGGGTGGTTGCAGGCTGCACAGGGTTCAGGCAGCATGGGGTGCAGGCTGTGTTGGGTGGTTACAGGCTGCATGGGGAGGTTGCAGGCTGCGTGGGGTGCAGGCTGCGTGGGGTGGTTGCAGGCTGCGTGGGGTGCAGGCAGCATGGGGTGCAGGCTGTGTCGGGTGGTTGCAGGCTGCGTGGGGTGCAGGCAGCATGGGGTGCAGGCTGTGTCGGGTGGTTGCAGGCTGCGTGGGGTGCAGGCAGCATGGGGTGCAGGCTGTGTCGGGTGGTTGCAGGCTGCACGGGGTGCAGGCAGCATGGGGTGCAGGCTGTGTCGGGTGGTTGCAGGCTGCGTGGGGTGCAGGCAGCATGGGGTGCAGGCTGTGTCGGGTGCAGGCAGCATGGGGTGCAGGCAGCATGGGGTGCAGGCTGTGTCGGGTGGTTGCAGGCTGCGTGGGGTGCAGGCAGCATGGGGTGCAGGCTGCGTGGGGTGCAGGCAGCATGGGGTGCAGGCAGCATGGGGTGCAGGCTGTGTCGGGTGGTTGCAGGCTGCGTGGGGTGCAGGCAGCATGGGGTGCAGGCTGCGTGGGGTGGTTGCAGGCTGCACGGGGTGCAGGCAGCATGGGGTGCAGGCTGCGTGGGGTGGTTGCAGGCAGCATGGGGTGCAGGCAGCATGGGGTGCAGGCTGCGTGGGGTGGTTGCAGGCAGCATGGGGTGCAGGCTGCGTGGGGTGCAGGCAGCATGGGGTGCAGGCTGTGTCGGGTGGTTGCAGGCTGCGTGGGGTGCAGGCAGCGTGGGGTGCAGGCTGCGTGGGGTGGTTGCAGGCAGCATGGGGTGCAGGCAGCGTGGGGTGCAGGCAGCATGGGGTGCAGGCAGCGTGGGGTGCAGGCAGCATGGGGTGCAGGCTGCGTGGGGTGGTTGCAGGCTGCACGGGGTGCAGGCAGCATGGGGTGCAGGCTGTGTCGGGTGGTTGCAGGCTGCACGGGGTGGTAATGGATGGCTGGTGAGCGCTCGCTGACGTGTTATTCTTTTATAAAACATTGCCTCTGCGTAGCGGAGCGCAGGGGAGAGCGTGTCACCGCCGTGATGAATGACCAGGGGATAACATCTTCACTCCTGACCCCTAACACAGCCGTGCATGCTCTCACACACACACACACACACACACACACACACACACACACAGACACACACACACACACACACACACACACACACACACACACATAAACACACACACACCTAAACAAAGATGCACACATACACTTACATACAATCATCTGCACCCTCATACACATTCACTGTCTTTGGTAAACATTTTCTTTTCTTTTTTGTTGCCATAAAAGCACACAGCCTAGGGCTGCAACTAATGATTGTTTTCATTATCGATTCATCTGTTGATTATTTCCTCGACTAATCGATTAGTCGTTACTATAAAATGTCAGAAAAATCACTTTTTCCCCAAACCCCAAGATGACATCCTCAAATGTCTCTTTTTGTCTTGACCAACAGTCCACAACCCAAAGATAATCAGTTTACTGTCATAGAAGACTAAACCAGAAAATATTCACATTTAAGAAGTTGGAATGAGATAATTTTTGTTATTTTCCCCCGTAAAAATTTGTCTAAATGATTAATCAATTATAGCAAATAGTTGGCGATTAATTTTCTGTCGATCGACTAACCGATGAATCGTTAATGGTTGCAGCTCTAGAACCATCTGATGCTACTGAATGTGCTGGTGGCCTCTGTCCTGCCCTCTCCTCTGTGCAGCAGAAGCAGATGGTCCGCCGCCCTGTCAGCCTTTGGAGATCCATATGTGTTTGATGAATACAGCGAGAGGCTGGATCTTTTCTCTGCTCCACTTCATTTGCTCTCACTGGTTTCATGGCTCTATTATTTTTTATTTTATTTGATCACAGATCTGTCATTATATAGACTCTTCCTTACTCCCTCTCATTTATCACACTGGCAGACTAACAGGGCCGTGCAGTCTTCAAACGTATCTCCAGCTATGTTCCCCAAACAAAGCATGAAAGTCTAACATCAAAAGCAGCCCCTATTAACAGTGGCAGAGCGGGAACCTGGCAAACACTGTGGAGATGCTGGTAAGGAGGGGGGAGCAGTAATAAGCAGTGGCCTTCTGCTTTTACTGACATGCCAGCAGCATCACTTGAACGCAGCACCCACACACTGCTGATATAACAAGCAACAAAGAATGCTACAGAACAGTTACACCACAGAACCAGGCCCCCTCCGCCCCTCAATCGCCTTTTTTTCAGCTAAGGAAGTGCAGCAGAGAGGAGGAGAGAGAGAAAGAGTGGGAGAGAGAAAAGAAAAAGAGAGACAGAAAG
>NC_139631.1:17409278-17411691 GCF_964638095.1 Poromitra crassiceps | reverse complement strand
ACACTTGTTGTATTTCTCTGTTGATACACGTCCACGACACCATGCACCTCCCCGTGTTTTCAGTGCGTTAATCACAGCCAGTTGAGCTCCTCTCTCACTTCACAAAGCATTCTTTCCTATCCATCCATTCTCCTTATCATCTCCTCTCTGTCTCCTCCCTCTCTCCTCTCTCTCCTCCCTCCACTCCACCACGTTTCTGCGGCTTCTCTGCTAAACACAGCGCACTACCCCTCACAAGATTAATTGATCATCAATTTAGCTCTAATTTGGACCAAGTCAGCTGGTAAATGGGGCAGTTTTCCCTGATTGTTAGTGAAATGTGTGCAAGTACATTGATAAATTTTGATTATTTATCAATTACAACCAAATGAACTAAATCTATTGAATAAATTCTAGCCTGATTGCCATAATAGAGTTTGAAAATATGGCTATTGATAATGATTCCGGCTAATAGTCTTTTCCGGCCGTGGTTGCCGGCTTGTCGGAATGACAACACAAAACTCATTTTTCACAGAATCAGCTGAGTGAGTGCGAGGCCGATCTTTCATTAATCAGTCACATTACGGAGCTGATACGCCGTAATACGCGACGCTTTCCTCACAAAGACTCAGACACTTTGTCATATTTTATGTCAATTACCAGTCATTTCGTTGTGTTCCATCAAGGCATCTTGTAATAGTTAACATATGCTAAGGTAAGCTCCCCCGTACCGCCCTCCTGGAGCTATTGGCGGATGCTGTCTGTGTGTTTGGGGAGACAGGCTGATGATGAAATGGGCCCTGCTCTTAATTTCTTATTTTCCCGGGCTGAGGCGCTTATAGGAAGGGTGGAGCACGGGCTTTTTAAATGGACCTGCCACCGTGTTTTCCCAAAGTTAATGGAAAAGCAGCTTGCTGGAAAATAGGAGGGGGGGGATTGAAATTAGGTTCAGAGGCTTTCACACACAATAACAAGGGATAACCGAGCTGGTCCTATTTCCACAAACAGATAACCAAATTAGCGCTGTCATTTTTATCACAGCCTCACCTCATGCTTGTAAACGAGATATTTTTGTATGTATTCTTGCTGGGCAAAGATGTATGCATATCTTTTTGTAAATTATCAAATAAATCCAATTTGGTGTAGAGAGTATAGAATCATATTAAGAAAATAAAACGAAAATTGCAAAATGTCATTAAACGCAAACCGGATAGACATGGCATGTCTGTGAGGTTGTTATACTGTTCGGTGGATAACATTGATTTGATCTAAAGCAGAAAGTGCTGAATGCGACTTCTATTTGCCCTGTACAGCCTGACCACTACGAGAGAGGAAGGAGCTAAAACAACTGCATAATCAGCCTTCCTTTTTAATCAATGATATGAACCCCTCTACACCAATCATGGCTGCTGGAAGCAACTTAATGATCAGCATTTAGACTGGGCAGGTAAGCCACAGAGCTACAGAGCCAACACAGGGGCCAACTGCAGGTGAATTAACCCAGTCCACATCTAATATGTTGGTGTCAGCTCTGGTTAGTGCATGGCTATCTGTGGCCTGTATTGGCAGTGGCATAGCATCCAACATTGTCTCCCTCATATGCCAGCAGGCAGCTATCTATAATCGATGGCCACTTTTAATTGGACAGGCTGTCTGTTAGTGAATACCGAAGGTTGTGCAGGGAGAGCAACACTGCATTTATCACATTGTTATAGGGAATAAATAGGTTTGGGACATCGGCGGTTCTCTATAAAAAACAATCAGGGCATCTGCTGTTGCATGACAGTCAATTATATTAGAATTTTTCACATTGACCCCAAACAATTGGATCCTTGAATACTGCACGAAACGCTACAGACTGAAACATTATTACCAACCAAAATACAATAAAACGTGTATTTTTTATTTTACTAATGCATTATATTTTGCGTTTACAATGAGCAGAGCATGTTAACCGTTATTTCCCTGTGTTCAGTTGCACACTGTGCTCCCAACAAACATCATCTATCTTTTCAACACTAATAAATTATATTGCACAGATAATGACAGGCCATTATAGCTATTAACTTTGTAAGCAACACAGACACTTCAATAGTTTGTTATATTGCCTGACAGACAAGACAACATAATAGTCTCTGTATAGCTGCAAAATAAAGAATAGGAAACTACAGCTAATTGAATTGAATTGAATAGCTATTATGATAACAAAACCAATTTTCATTCATCTCAAATCTACCTGAATATGTGGAATCGATATAGCATGGGATAGAAATAAATTCCCTAATGTAGTCAATAATGAAATCAAGCACTAAGTACCCTAGTACCAAGTACCCTCATTTCTACCGAGGCAAGGAGGTCAGGGAAGAGGATATAAGCTAAATGTGGATTCATTCTCTCTAAGCCGGAACGACCTGCTGATATGGGTTGAAAGTCT
>NC_139631.1:17394278-17399278 GCF_964638095.1 Poromitra crassiceps | reverse complement strand
AGCTCTTCAGCATGAGGTAATGAATCAGTGATATGACATCTACTGAGCTCTTCATCATGAGGTAATGAATCAGTGATATGACTATCTACTGAGCTCTTCATCATGAGGTAATGAATCAGTGATATGACTATCTACTGAGCTCTTCAGCATGAGGTAATGAATCAGTGATATGACATCTACTGAGCTCTTCAGCATGAGGTAATGAATCAGTGATATGACCATCTACTGAGCTCTTCAGCATGAGGTAATGAATCAGTGATATGACTATCTACTGAGCTCTTCAGCATGAGGTAATGAATCAGTGATATGACATCTACTGAGCTCTTCAGCATGAGGTAATGAATCAGTGATATGACATCTACTGAGCTCTTCATCATGAGGTAATGAATCAGTGATATGACATCTACTGAGCTCTTCAGCATGAGGTAATGAATCAGTGATATGACTATCTACTGAGTTCTTCATCATGAGGTATGGAGGGAACATCTACTGAGCTCTTCATCATGACACAATGAATAAGTGATATGACCATCTGAGCTCTTCATCATGAGGTATGGAGAGAACATCTACTGAGCTCTTCATCATGAGGTAATGAACCAGTATGACCATCTACTGAGCTCTTCATCATGAGATAATGAATCAGTGATAGGACCATCTACTGAGCTCTTCATAATGAGGTAATGAATCAGTGATATGACCATCTACTCAGCTCTTCATCATGAGGTAATGAATCAGTGATATGACCATCTACTGAGCTCTTCACCATGAGGTAATGAGGGATCATCTACTGAGCTCTTCATCATGAGGTAATGAGGGAACATCTACTGAGCTCTTCATCATGAGATAATGAATCAGTGATATGACCATCTACTGAGCTCTTCATCATGAGGTAATGAATCAGTGATATGACCATCTACTGAGCTCTTCATCATGAGGTAATGAATCAGTGATATGACCATCTACTGAGCTCTTCATCATGAGGTAATGAGGGAACATCTACTGAGCTCTTCATCATGAGGTAATGAGGGAACATCTACTCAGCTCTTCATCATGAGGTAATGAATCAGTGATATGACCATCTACTGAGCTCTTCATCATGAGGTAATGAATCAGTGATATGACCATCTACTGAGCTCTTCATCATGAGGTAATGAATCAGTGATATGACCATCTACTGAGCTCTTCATCATGAGGTAATGAATCAGTGATATGACCATCTACTGAGCTCTTCATCATGAGGTAATGAATCAGTGATATGACCATCTACTGAGCTCTTCATCATGAGGTAATGAATCAGTGATATGACCATCTACTGAGCTCTTCACCATGAGGTAATGAGGGAACATCTACTGAGCTCTTCATCATGAGGTAATGAATAAGGGATATGACTATCTAGTGAGCTCTTCATCATGAGGTATGGAGGGAACATCTACTGAGCTCTAATGAATAAGTGATATGACCATCTACTGAGCTCTTCATCGTGAGGTAATGAATCAATGATATGACCATCTACTGAGCTCTTCATCATGAGGTAATGAATCAGTGATATGACCATCTACTGAGCTCTTCATCATGAGGTAATGAATCAGTGATATGACCATCTACTAGGGGTGTCACGATACACTCAGTTCACGATACGATACGTATCACGATACTGGGTTCACGATAACGATACGATACGATACGATTTTAACAATATTTTTTAAAACTTGAATAATGATAATATATGACTGGAAAAGTAGTATTTTATTTGAAATGCACAAATACAAAACATGCTGTTGTGGGAAATTGTTATTACAATAACAACTAGAAAAAACATGAGATTGGAGATAAGGCTTATCTTGAAATAGAATGAGTTACACCGTCACTTAGATTTACTTTGAACTAAAAGGTTTCTCAGCAGTATAAATTCTCATTATGCATCTTCAGTTTTTCTTCAAACTCAAACAACAAGACTTTTCTTAGTCTATTTTTTATGCATCTTCAGTTTTTCCTGTCAAGTAAACAGTTTTGCCAGAAACTCAATTGAATGGTTTCTCTCCTGTATAACTTCTCATGTGTCTCTTCAGAGACTTGTTCAACTGAACTACTTTCCACACATTGAACTTCAACAAACAAAGATGTTTCTTAGTCTATTTTTGAAAAAAGAAAAAAAAAAAAAGAAAAAAAAAAAAATCGCGATATGAGATTTCATCTCAACGATACATATCGTGACGTTTTACTATCGCGAAATTTCGTGGGAAGATATATTGTGACACCCCTACCATCTACTGAGCTCTTCATCATGAGGTAATGAATCAGTGATATGCCATCTACTGAGCTCTTCATCATGAGGTAATGAATCAGTGATATGACATCTACTGAGCTCTTCAGCATGAGGTAATGAATCAGTGATATGACCATCTACTGAGCTCTTCAGCATGAGGTAATGAATCAGTGATATGACATCTACTGAGCTCTTCATCATGAGGTAATGAATCAGTGATATGACCATCTACTGAGCTCTTCAGCATGAGGTAATGAATCAGTGATATGACATCTACTGAGCTCTTCAGCATGAGGTAATGAATCAGTGATATGACATCTACTGAGCTCTTCAGCATGAGGTAATGAATCAGTGATATGACATCTACTGAGCTCTTCAGCATGAGGTAATGAATCAGTGATATGACTATCTACTGAGTTCTTCATCATGAGGTATGGAGGGAACATCTACTGAGCTCTTCATCATGACACAATGAATAAGTGATATGACCATCTGAGCTCTTCATCATGAGGTATGGAGAGAACATCTACTGAGCTCTTCATCATGAGGTAATGAACCAGTATGACCATCTACTGAGCTCTTCATCATGAGATAATGAATCAGTGATAGGACCATCTACTGAGCTCTTCATAATGAGGTAATGAATCAGTGATATGACCATCTACTCAGCTCTTCATCATGAGGTAATGAATCAGTGATATGACCATCTACTGAGCTCTTCACCATGAGGTAATGAGGGATCATCTACTGAGCTCTTCATCATGAGGTAATGAGGGAACATCTACTGAGCTCTTCATCATGAGATAATGAATCAGTGATATGACCATCTACTGAGCTCTTCATCATGAGGTAATGAATCAGTGATATGACCATCTACTGAGCTCTTCATCATGAGGTAATGAATCAGTGATATGACCATCTACTGAGCTCTTCATCATGAGGTAATGAGGGAACATCTACTGAGCTCTTCATCATGAGGTAATGAGGGAACATCTACTCAGCTCTTCATCATGAGGTAATGAATCAGTGATATGACCATCTACTGAGCTCTTCATCATGAGGTAATGAATCAGTGATATGACCATCTACTGAGCTCTTCATCATGAGGTAATGAATCAGTGATATGACTATCTACTGAGCTCTTCATCGTGAGGTAATGAATCAGTGATATGACCATCTACTGAGCTCTTCATCATGAGGTAATGAGGGAACATCTACTGAGCTCTTCATCATGAGGTAATGAGGGAACATCTACTCAGCTCTTCATCATGAGGTAATGAATCAGTGATATGACCATCTACTGAGCTCTTCATCATGAGGTAATGAATCAGTGATATGACCATCTACTCAGCTCTTCATCATGAGGTAATGAATCAGTGATATGACCATCTACTGAGCTCTTCATCATGAGGTAATGAATCAGTGATATGACCATCTACTGAGCTCTTCATCATGAGGTAATGAATCAGTGATATGACCATCTACTGAGCTCTTCATCATGAGGTAATGAATCAGTGATAGGACCATCTACTGAGCTCTTCATAATGAGGTAATGAATCAGTGATATGACCATCTACTCAGCTCTTCATCATGAGGTAATGAATCAGTGATATGACCATCTACTGAGCTCTTCACCATGAGGTAATGAGGGATCATCTACTGAGCTCTTCATCATGAGGTAATGAGGGAACATCTACTGAGCTCTTCATCATGAGATAATGAATCAGTGATATGACCATCTACTGAGCTCTTCATCATGAGGTAATGAATCAGTGATATGACCATCTACTGAGCTCTTCATCATGAGGTAATGAATCAGTGATATGACCATCTACTGAGCTCTTCATCATGAGGTAATGAGGGAACATCTACTGAGCTCTTCATCATGAGGTAATGAGGGAACATCTACTCAGCTCTTCATCATGAGGTAATGAATCAGTGATATGACCATCTACTGAGCTCTTCATCATGAGGTAATGAATCAGTGATATGACCATCTACTGAGCTCTTCATCATGAGGTAATGAATCAGTGATATGACCATCTACTGAGCTCTTCATCATGAGGTAATGAATCAGTGATATGACCATCTACTGAGCTCTTCATCATGAGGTAATGAATCAGTGATATGACCATCTACTGAGCTCTTCATCATGAGGTAATGAATCAGTGATATGACCATCTACTGAGCTCTTCACCATGAGGTAATGAGGGAACATCTACTGAGCTCTTCATCATGAGGTAATGAATAAGGGATATGACTATCTAGTGAGCTCTTCATCATGAGGTATGGAGGGAACATCTACTGAGCTCTAATGAATAAGTGATATGACCATCTACTGAGCTCTTCATCGTGAGGTAATGAATCAATGATATGACCATCTACTGAGCTCTTCATCATGAGGTAATGAATCAGTGATATGACCATCTACTGAGCTCTTCATCATGAGGTAATGAATCAGTGATATGACCATCTACTAGGGGTGTCACGATACACTCAGTTCACGATACGATACGTATCACGATACTGGGTTCACGATAACGATACGATACGATACGATTTTAACAATATTTTTTAAAACTTGAATAATGATAATATATGACTGGAAAAGTAGTATTTTATTTGAAATGCACAAATACAAAACATGCTGTTGTGGGAAATTGTTATTACAATAACAACTAGAAAAAACATGAGATTGGAGATAAGGCTTATCTTGAAATAGAATGAGTTACAC
>NC_139631.1:17376778-17389278 GCF_964638095.1 Poromitra crassiceps | reverse complement strand
AGCGTAAAATTTTATGAAGCATTTAAAGCACCATCCCTCCAGTAGTAAATCCTAATGGTCTTATTTCCTATTCGTAATATCCATACTCGCCACCTCTAAGCAATGACATAAAAAATACTAGCATCTCCACCAACTTAGAGGTTGAAATTAAACTAGAGTTTGGCTGTGAAGTTGCATACAAACACTGACACACATACACACACATACTCACACACACACCCACACATACACACAGTGTGACTTTAGTGCAGATGTGCGCCTGGTCTCCTCTGCTGCATTGTGGCCCAGTTTGCAGCCATCTCCCTCTGATGTATAACTCGTTGTCCAAGCCTTAATGTTGATTTATTATCCATCCATAAATTAGAAAAATATGTTTGAGAATTCTGTGGCGCAGCCAGGCTCTGCGGCCCGTCTGGGGATTGGCTGACGTGTCAGAGGCGCATATTGGCTCGCCAGGCAGCCTTTTGTGTTTCCCTGCACCAGCAGGCATTTAATGAGTGCTGATGGCTTAAGGTAAATGTGTTAGGACAGACAGCAACAACAGCCACAAAAACACTACGCTACATGGGAGAGGTGTAGGCCCAATCTGCAGCGGCAACCTAGTACTTTCTTTACACATGTCTGTGGATGCACAAAAATAATCCTGCTTTTCATGATGCAATAATGTGGCCCCTTTGGTGAATAGCTCAATGAAGCTTCACCTGCTCATGCCAGTGAACTGCTTTGGCTGTTTGCATGAGCACCAGTTTCCTCCCACAGTTCAAAGATATGCTGTGTTTGTGTAGTATCGTAATAGTAAAATGTCTATGTACTGTATATGATGTATGTTGTGTGTAATATGATGTAGTTGTAGTATATGACTGTGATGATGCTACTGTATGTAAAGCCCTTTGATACATGGTTGTGATAAGGGGCTATAAACAGGTCATCAGTTCAATCCCCCAGACCTGTTGGTTGGTTGATTGATTGATTGATTGATTGATTGATTGATTGATTGATTGATTGATTAATTTTGGATAAAGAATAACAAAATCCAAGATATGACATGCAAAAGTGTAAACACTTATTTCCATCATGGTCCCTGGTCTTATAAAAACATGACATACAGTAGTAACACATAACAACAATATACCGGTAGGATAATCTGGGTGAGGAAAGTGAAAAAGCAGTGCTTGCCCCTCCCTCATTGCCACTACCTGAGGTGCCCTTGAGCAAGGCCCTTATCCCCAAATGCTCCAGTGGAGCTGATCAGTGGCCAGCAGAACAGACTGTGGTTGTACTGGTCAGCTTCCAGGTATGAATGTGTACGTGAATGTGAACAGGATGCTCTTGAAAAAGAGAGCATAAGTCTCAGTGGATTCCCCGGAATGAAAAAAAAAAAAAACTTTGCTTTGCACGTTTTGCAAAGGCTTTAGCTGCCTTCCACTCAATGGTTGGATATAATATGCCTCTCCAAAGCCAACTCATCATATTAGCTCCAATTTCCGCAGTATGCGAGTCTACTTTTCTCTTATCCCGCTATTACCGAATAAAGTTAATTACTGCTGGTGATGATTCTCTTGCCAATCCTGGTCAACTTGTTTACTGACATACATACTAATTTCTAATAGAGCCTCAGAAATCTCTGGCGGTAACATGCTGCACCAGAAACCAGAATGTGCCACAATCACAGCAGGAATGTTTCCATCCAGTTCATATTAACCTTGACATCGTGATATGAGACTAGATATCGTCTGAGATTTTGGATACCATAATATCGTGATATGGCATGCTTGTTGCATGCATAACTGTTGTCTTTACCAGGAAGTGGTGTAATTTTCTGAACTTACCAGACTGTTCTAACTATTCTATTATGTGCCTTATTATGGGCCTTACTTACACACTTGACTTACAACTGAACATTTAGCCCACGTCAGAAAAGATACACTGTATATCCTGTATCGCCATTCAGCCTAAAAAATACCGTGATATGATTTTTGGTCTGGCCCTAGGTCAAGGTTTAATTTTGTGACAAAAAGCTGCCATGATTCACCTTTGCCGGAGCTTCTTTGGCCATTTCTCCAGAACAGCCTGTAGTCTCTATCAGAATACTGTACAATGCATGATCAACACACTGAGACAGTAACATCATTGTCATCTTGTCTTGAGCCGACACTGTCACTTCATTGTCATGGTTGTTAGGTCTGTGCTGATGTCCTGCGCTGCTGTTTATGTTACAGATGTTGCAGTAATCAGAGCAGCAGCGTGTGAAGGACTCAGCCCGCAACCCCGACAAACATCATGCCTGCAAAGGTCATTGTGGAAATGCCTGGTGATGGTGATGGCTAGGATGGAATGAGACATGGTTCCAGTCAGATAACCCATTTTTCTCACATTGACGCCGCCTTCGTCGTCGGCTCTCTTAACTCTTTAGATGCTCAATCCCTCATCCTTCCGTCTGAGAGCCTTGAGCACAAATAAACGATCACAAAATCAACTGCAAATTGTATTTGAAAGCTAGGAAGTTAGATAAAACAGCCCAATCAGACTGCTTGTTTGCCTTTTCAGAACTTTACTAGCCGTCTTAGTGTTAAGTATCTTGCCTTAGTGGCATACTCTGCAATATCAGCAATTAAGCTAATTCAGTTGGACAATAATGACAATAAGGCATTCAAGTGTGCTCAATGTTTGTTCATAAGCCATTACCATGTTTTAATCATCTTGTTAGCATTTTGAAGCAATTATATTACTTGTCACAACATTAGCTGGTCAGTCAAAATGGGTTTACGCATTAGCTGGAAGTTTGAGTGCCTTTTTTCTCATCTAGAAAACATAATGAACTTTCATAGAAATTCCACATCAGTCAACACAAAATCACTGGTTTGATGCAATCTTGGATTGGCTGGCCATGAGGAAACAACCGGTGCATCTTTGAGGAAAAAAACATCACGCCTGTGAGACACTTATTGCCCGTCAGCAGGGTTAGCTATGTCTCAGTCTGCGCATTTATCCCGTGCCATAATGGGGGTGCTGAGTTGCTAGTGGCGGCCATTGTTTAATGATCTCCTTGGGCTCTGGGAGTAAACTACTGCGGTAATCAGAAGGGTAAACTCAGCTATATTTCAATTTGGAGAGCCGCTCTTCCGTTCAGAGAGGCCGCTCAGAGACGATAAATAATAGGACTATTTAGCCTATCCCACAGGCTCCCTCTCTGACACCTAAACACACACACACACACACACACACACACACACACACACACGCATGCACGCACACACATACACACGCACGCACACGCACACACGCACACACACACACACACACACACACACACACACACACACACACACACACACACACACACACACACACACACAAGTCAGCCTATAACAATTCATGTCCCTTCCATAAATCAGCCCTACTAAAGCTGGTGATTAGCGAGATCATTTAGCCCCTAAAACCCAAACAGCGACAAATGTTTCCTTCCCTGTTTTAGGGAGAAGATGGAGAGATGCACAGATGGTAAATTGGTTGGAGGGGAATGAACTGTAGCCGAATGACTGGACTTGGGGATGTAGAATAAATTCAGTGCGGATTTCACTGAGCAGTTTCTGGAGTTGAGATGATTTAGGCTATTTACTGTGGGCAGTGGTGGTTTTGTCCTTGGGAGGATGACAGCATCCTTGATGAAATATTTGGTTGTGAAGGTCAAGACAATTATCAGTACAAGTTGTGGATTTAAAAAAGTAATATAAATTCAAGTTAAGTGAAAAAATATTAGCTGAATCAGTTCGAAATTATTCTCTTTTTTGTATGTTGATTTTGTACTACATTCAGTTTAAATAAATATGTTTCCTTTTTTACATCAAGTCATTGAATCTGCCTTGATTATATATGATAATACTGAGATGTTTGATTTGAAATCAGAAAGCAAGCATATAGTTGTCCCCATTAGGCTTTGTTGGGGAATTTCATTATGTTTCACTGTTCCAAACATTTCATTATCCTGCGCCTCCCGTCACTGCGGTTCAAATTAACAATTTTTGATTGCATAGCTGAGTTGGCTCACATGTTAGAACATAACAGACTCATGGGTGACACGCAAGCAGTTCACACAAATCATTTGTAATGCACTGTGGAGTTTTCACCCTACTCTTGTGGCTACGGGGGAGTGGAGATAAACTTGATTTTGAGGGCCTGTTTTCACTCCCAATCCCAATCCTATAGTATCAGTTCCAGTACTCGTTGCATTTAAAATTATATTATATGTGGACAATTGTATTGTATTAGTCCTATACTTATTTGTTACTGGGAGCTCAATACGCCTATGAATTGTTATTATCTGCACATCTTTCTAGCTGTGGAGGCAATTTTCCAACGGTGCATGCCACCGCTGCAGGGTACAGTAAAGTGCTCCTGTGTATTTGTGCTGGGGATGTCATGTTGCGGGGCCGGGGTGGGAGGCTCACAGTTCACACTCAAAACAAAACAATCATACTTGTGGGGCCACACGGTGCTTTATGAATGTAATATTATGTTTGGTGTAAAGATTTTGTAACTACGAATGGTTGTGTTGGCCATGTTTGGCACACAGACTCATCCCTCGGAGGTTGGACATGCTCCCGGCTGCTGAACATGTACACACATACATGAAGGGATATTGTACATATTTAATCTAGTACTTTTTCCTTTTGTTCTTTGTACTGTTTGCAAATGTAAAATAAGACACTTCAAATGTTTTATTTTATTTGTAGTGTATTTTCCTCTGGTTAACAAAGAAAAAAGTACATCACAAAAACACATAAAATACATGTACTTGTTAGATCTCTCACAATCTTTGTTACACTCAACTTGTACTGAGCTGACTTTATTTTGCCTTCTAGCAGCATATTTGCAACCTAAAGGCACGCTCAAATTACAGAAATGATCATATTTACAGTAGTGGCAGTATTTAAAGCTTTCATTTAGACAGCTTCTTTTTCAGGGTGGCCTTATATGGTTTTCTATTAGGCTACAGAAATAATGGCCTGATATTTCCCATAAAATAATATCCTCTGTTGTTCTTTCTAGAACCCATTTGGTTTACATTTGCCAACGTGTAATCAACAAAGTCAAATAGCCTATATATTAAGCAACCTATAGCCTAACAATTTCCCGTCTCCCAGCCTGGAATAGCGTTCTATTGGTCTCAGTGGAGTGGGATCAGACATGCGCCTGATGATAGCTTCCTAAAGAGCTTCAATTAATGGCCTGTCACTTATCATTAGCGGTGCTGAAAGGCGGGACACCGGGGAGCACGAGACAAACAAAGGCACGTTTTACAGCGTCAATAGCAAAAGGCCCCATCGACTGTTCTGCCGGCCCTCGGCCCTTCTGGCTCGGAGCCCCTCTGGCCCTCCTGGGGGGATTAGAGGGATCTGCAGAGATTAGCCGTGTGGATGACAAGCAGAGGCCAAAGGACCAGCGGGTGTTAATGTCCCCTTTTTACGGGAACAAAAGCGGCGAGGATTTTAAATAACACGTCTCCATTGCCGCCTGCGGCCACTCCAGTCTCTCTGTGTGTGTGTAGTAGTAGTAGGTTACTTAGGCGTGCGTTAATTGATTGGAGTCGTGTGCCTGCCGGCAGGAGGAGTCGCTATGCTGATGGTAGCCTACATTGCCCTGCTGCTGCATCTGCGGCTTGGAAGTCCCGCGTGAATTTAAAAGGAGGAAGTGACACGTTTTCTTTCCAATTGCGGGCAATGTGAGGCCCTAGCATTGCACTTGCATTGAGACTTACCTGACCTGCGCACCTATTTCAAAAATGTATATCGTGACACCAAATGGTATTTCCTCAATAATGTCTCAAAAAAAGATGAATAACATAAAATAATTGTTTATAATAAGGGCTCAAGGTGCAACGTAAAGTCATTCTTCAGTGTTTGGTGTGGCACTATATAGCCAGGTTGTTTATTCTTCATTACAGTTGCAGACGGAGGCAGGGGAGCTCCTCAAAGAGAACATCCACAACAACATCCTCTTGACTGGGGGCTCTGCAGTGCTGCTTTTGTCCATTACGCTTGGCCTCCTCATTGACAGCCAATAAATCATTCATTTAGAGGCAAAGCAGACAGAGAATCAAACAGGCATCTGAGAGCCGGAGGCCTCTGACTGTAGTGGCTGCTGCAGGGCCACACATCTAATGCAGAGTGGCTGGCCTGCAGGCGGCGCGCGGGAAGGGCTCTTAAGAGACAGCGGCGTATTGTTTGGAGAGAAGGGAAACGCTGCTCTCATTAGACCTGCAGCTGAAAACCAACCTGGAAGGCCCGCTTCAATTTACCTGCTCTGTGCTTGGAATAAATCACACACACACACACACACACACACACACACACACACACACACACACACACACACACACACACACACACACACACACACACACACACACACACACACACACACACACACACACACACACACACACACACACACACACACACAGACACACACACATAAACAGACACTTACAAAGGGCTGTATACATGCCTTTCAGAGCGCGCCTCTCCAGGTTCAGAGTTGGTTTAGTGCAGCCCTTGTTAAAGGTAAAAACCTTTTTCACCTCTCCGCCTGTGATGGCGCTTTTATTAAGCTCCTTTCTCATTCAAATCAGGATCACAATTAAGGCCGTCCTGACTTATGCTTTTTATTTCTTGTCCTCTTGTAAACGTCTAAGTACGCCTTTCCACAGACTGACTCGCTGCCGTGATGAGTAGCTTATGTGTGAGCAAGGCAGGCGGGTGGGGGTGCTACAAATAAGAGGCACTTCTGGTTAGGTGGACACGCATAGTTCATAGGATATGGTCATAAAGACACAGAATAAATATAGCTAAATTGTGTCAGAAAAACCGTGTGGTTTGTTGCCATGGTGAATTCCACTATAGCCATGATGAAACGTACTCGCTGCAGCCAAAGTAAAGAGAATTCAATCTTTTCCACCAGGTAGTGAGACACAGCAGGTAAGTCAGAGTGTGACGAATCCCAGCACACACGGAGACATTACGAGAGAGAAATCTAAAGAGCAGAAAAGAGATTGATACAGAAAGGGAGTGGCACTGAGAGAGGAGGGGGCGGAGGCCACGTAAGGACAGAGGAATGAAAGGACACATAGGAAACAAGCTAGGAGCAGGAGAGGAAGGTATAGGAAGGAAGTGTAGTGGCAAACTAAATGAAATGCCTTGATGATCCATTGATCCAAGGATTTGTTTATTCCATCATCAGCTTCCCTCTGTACAGAGCGTCACAATATCAAAGTCATTGTGCCCAGAACAAAAGCATTGCAGGTCAAATTATACCCAACTCCAGCCCCCCTCCGGTGGCTGGTGGCTGGTACAATTCCATCGGATGTTTCTCAAGACAGACAAAATAGGACCCTGATCTTTACAATCAGCCAAAACAAAACCTTCTCTGTACCGGAGAGACAAAACACAATGTCATCTCCTCCTGGCCAGGTGGAATGGCTTTTCGACATAACAAACAGCTCTCAGAAGAGGAAAAGACTCATCTCAGACACTCAAAATGAGTGCCTGAGATGTCAGCTATGCGTGTCAGCTATAGATCATAATTAAACAGTCAACAATGATCAACAACCAATCAATAAGCAGTCAATCAATCATTTTACTCTCACAGAAGCTCATAGAGGTCCCCAACCCTTTAGACTCATGCCCCACTTGAAAAGTTCACAAATGTTCACGGCCCACAACCAACCATAAAGAGTACAGAGGCCAAATATTGCATTCTCAGAGCACTGCTGTCCATCAGCACCACACAGAAATCAGAAACTAAAAGTGAGTGGCTGTCTGCAGTAGTCTAATTAACAAATAATTTATTAGAAATTAAATAAAGGTATCATTCAACAATGGAGAAATGCATTCTCATACTATACATCATAATAATACTAATTACTTAAACTTTTTTTCCACGAAAATCTTAATGTTTTGCAAATGATTTGGCGGCCCGCTTGCAATACCTTTGCACCAGTTCGCGGCATACCATTTGGGAATAGCAAGATGTGTGGAGGCAGAGATCTGGGGTGATTTAAATAGTACAAGGCTGCGTGGGCTCACAAGCTCGACCGATACACGGCCTCGCCCGCTGGCCCTGCAGCTCGCATACGCAGCTCAACCGCTGTGCGGGCTCACTTGCTCCCTTGCCCGCCCTGCAGCTCACATGCTCTTATGTCATCACTGATGATGTCACAAACTGATGATGTCCCAACTTTGCATCACTGATGACATCACAATTGCTCTTATGACATCACTGATGATGTCACAATGCCTTGCCGGACAACATTGAAACAGAGAACATTGCCCACTTGCTCCCTTTTATAATAAGATTGTGGCCCTCTGTCTCTCCTCTCTCCTGGTCTCTGTTAATGACATGCTCATCAAGGCCAGACAAAAGGACCTGCAGCCTGCAGCCTGCCCCGTCATGCCTGTCACCACACACGTGCAGTCAACACATCAGGGCACATCTGTGTTTGTGTGTGTGTGTGTGTGTGTGTGTGTGTGTGTGTGTGCGTGCGTGCGTGCGTGCGTGCGCGCGCGTGTGTGTGTGTGTGTGTGCGTGCGTGCGTGCGTGTGCGTGTGGGTGTGTTAGGGAGTTGAGGACAGTGTGGCTATAAGGAGCAGTGCCAGCACTCTCTGACAAGGAAGAGATTTATCACCTCTCAATGGTACACACTGACAGACACCCCCCTCTCGCTGAACGAACACACACACACACACACACACACACACACACACACACACACACACACACACACACAAACACACACAAACAGTAGGGATGTGTATCGCCCCTGATTTCCGGATTCGATACGATTCCGATACACAAGGTCCCGATTCCATTTCTGATTCGATACGATTCTATATCAATATTTTAGTAAAAGCACCAATTTCGCTTGGATATTAAGGACATTCTCAAATAACTATACTGTAATGCTGTAAATTGTACAAGGAACCCTCTAAGCTGACACATTATTAAAAATATTAATGGTGGAATTTTTTTTACGAGATCTCGTTGCACTAAGAACCAGACTACGCAAATATAACAGGGTTAAAGCTTCAAGCATCCACGGGAAAATGCATTATATTAAAAGATCGATATTGGGATTTATGAATCAATATCAGTTCCTTCAAATGAATATTCGAAATTGATAGTGACTTTTTTTAACCCAGCTCTAACACACACACACATAAATGAGGTGAAATGGAATGCCTACTTGAAAAACGGTGTGGTGTTGATAAGCACCGCATTTGGTTTCAACCCATATTGATCTCTGGCTATTTGTTTGGAAGTGAATAATACATACGTCCAGTATACGTTTGGCTTAATGACCAAGTCTTTGTCTGTCAGACGCCTGACAGGAAACAGCAGGTGATAGACAGGAAACAGCAGGTGATAGAACTACATCATGAAAAGAACCGCCTGCTATAAAACAGGCCATATAGGCGCCATGAAACGGGCGCTCCACAAAAACACCAAAGTGCGTTTGATACATGAACATGAAGTCATGTCAGACCATAAAGCATCCAAACAACAGACACTTGTTTGGCTTTCAGTGCGTGACTACATTTCCCATTGTTATTGCAGCTCAAAACAAAACTTTTGCTCTAAATTGGCCCTAAAAAGAGCTCATAAAACTGTCTCTCCATCCCTCATCTCCTCTCTCCCCCTTCCACTTTCGCCTACTCTTTTGTGACTTTAGCTCTAAAGCAGAGGAGAGTGTCAGGGAGCATTCTGTATGATTCAGTGCTATCTAACCTTGCTTTATGAAAGCATTAAATTGATGGTTCCAGACCAGCCCAGAGAAAATGCACATAAAACTGAGACTAACTGAGAGATAATAGTCCTCGTAAACTCGTCTAAGAGCTCTATAACTCACAACGTCCTCAACTTGTTCCGTCTTACCTAGCACAAGCTGCCGCGTCAAAAATACTGATGTCCAACATAGTGGCTTTCTTATAATGTGTTGGAATACTTGTTTGTCTCACAGCTGGATCTGTCTGCTGGAAGCTATAGGGCACTGTGAGCCCTTGAAGCTGTTGCCCCATAGGCCATAGGGATTAGGGATTAGGGATTACTAATTCTATTGCAGCATATTGTGAGCAGGGATTTTCAACCATTTACACCTCAAGGACCCCTTTGGTCCACATTAGGCCCACGGACCCGATCATATTTCTTCTAGCAAAACCAAATCTGAGAATTCTTTAAATGTTAGATATGATTTTGTCCAGAATTCTTTGACAATCCGTATTGTAGGCAGAGAGATCAAAGTGAATCTATCAGCAAAACGTTTACATTCTCTAATTGTGCAAATTTTCTTGTCAATGAAATAATGATGACATTTACGTAACATTTTATCAATTTGCTGGGGGCCCCTGGAACTTCCTTATGGACCCCTGTTGGTCCCCGGACCCAGGCCCGCTCCAACCCATTACGCAGAGTACGCAGACTGCGTAGGGCATCACGTGACTGAGGGCACCAAAAAAAAAAAAAAAAAAAAAAAAAAAAAAAAAAAAAAAAAAAAAATTTTGGTGCCCTCAGTCAGGCCACTCACTGAACAGCAGGCCAGGCGCCGCCTACTGGTTTACTAGTGGTTTTATTACTTTATTCAGGGTGCATCTCATTGTAAAATTGGACTCGGCCCAAATTGGGCTTCAAACGGCCCAAATTGGGCTTCAAGCGGCCCAAATCTGGCTTCAACCGGCCCAAATCTGGCTTCAACTGGCCCAAATCTGGCTTCAACTGGCCCAAATCGGGCTTCAGACGGTCCAAATCTGGCTTCAAACAGCCCAAATCTGGCTTCAAACGGCCCAAATTGGGCTTCAAACAGCCCAAATTTTTCGCCGCCGCCCTTCGGACGCCGGCACGCACGTCGGCCTGTATCGGCCTGGCCTGCTTGGTATCTAATGCCCGGCCTGAATTATGATCCCAGTCCGCCCCTGCTTGCATGTACAGTTTAACAATCACTTGTTTGCTGACATGTACAGTAATTCTAACAATTGTTTGTTTCCCACATGTAATGAAATGTGAGATACACTAGTATCGTTCATAATGAATGATTTTGCAGTCTTTCGTTTGACAGTTATTGAAAGTTTTACGGGGGGGGGGGGGGGGGGGGGGGGGGGGGGGGGGGGCACCACAGAACAATTACGCTTAGGGCACCCAAATGGCCAGGAACGGCCCTGCCCGGACCCCATGTTGAGAACCACCGTTGTAGAGACATTAGTATCATTCTATGGGCTTTTATCCATTTTCTGTTCTGCGTTAATATGACAACTTGAAAAATGTGAGTGTGTGTATGTGCGCGCGCGAGTGCATGCACGTGTGTGTAGTAACTGCTGTCAGCTAGATGAGTGATGAGCCGTGTATGGGCAGCCTTAACTCTGTGTGTGTGTGTGTGTGTGTGTGTGTGTGTGTGTGTGTGTGTGTGTGTGTGTGTGTGTGTGTGTGTGTGTGTGTGTGTGTGTGTGTGTGTGCGTGCGTGCGTACGTGCGTGTGTGTGTGTGTGTGTGAGAGTGTGACAAGAGAGAAGATAAAGACATTTTCCCTCCAGCACTCAACACTTTCAAGCTCTGCTCAGCACCCATAAACCAACTCTGCTCCTGGGCCTCCTTCTCTCCTTCTCTGGCCTTCCATTCTCCCCTCTCTGCTTGCCTTCATTCTTCCAGGAAAACATCAAACATACAGTTCGAAGGGAAGCATGGCTGCCATAAGAATTTGGTTAAAATCTTACAAAGGCAGAAACACAGGAAGGGTGCGTGGGGTGCAGGCTGCGTGGGGTGGTTACAGGCTGCATGGGGAGGTTGTAGGCTGCGTGGGGTGGTTACAGGCTGCATGGGGAGGTTGTAGGCTGCGTGGGCTGGTTACAGGCTGCATGGGGAGGTTGCAGGCTGCGTGGGGTGGTTACAGGCTGCATGGGGAGGTTGTAGGCTGCGTGGGGTGGTTACAGGCTGCATGGGGAGGTTGTAGGCTGCGTGGGCTGGTTACAGGCTGCATGGGGAGGTTGCAGGCTGCGTGGGGTGCAGGCTGCGTGGGGTGGTTGCAGGCTGCACAGGGTTCAGGCAGCATGGGGTGCAGGCTGTGTTGGGTGGTTACAGGCTGCATGGGGAGGTTGCAGGCTGCGTGGGGTGCAGGCTGCGTGGGGTGGTTGCAGGCTGCGTGGGGTGCAGGCAGCATGGGGTGCAGGCTGTGTCGGGTGGTTGCAGGCTGCACGGGGTCCAGGCAGTGTGGGGTGCAGGCTGTGTCGGGTGGTTGCAGGCTGCACGGGGTGCAGGCAGTGTGGGGTGCAGGCTGTGTCGGGTGGTTGCAGGCTGCACGGGGTGCAGGCAGCATGGGGTGCAGGCTGTGTCGGGTGGTTGCAGGCAGCGTGGGGTGCAGGCAGCATGGGGTGCAGGCTGTGTCGGGTGGTTGCAGGCTGCGTGGGGTGGTTGCAGGCAGCATGGGGTGCAGGCAGCGTGGGGTGCAGGCTGTGTCGG
>NC_139631.1:17351778-17371778 GCF_964638095.1 Poromitra crassiceps | reverse complement strand
AGAGAGAGAGGGAGAGAGAGAGAGAGAGAGAGAGAGAGGGAGAGGGTGAGAGAGAGAGGATGAGAGAGAGGGAGAGAAATAGAGGGAGAGAGAGAGGATGAGAGGAAGAGAGAGGGAGGGAGAGAGATATGGAGAGAGAGAGAGAGATAGAGGGTGGGGGGAGAGAGAGAGATGCACAAACATTCCCCATTCAGGCTGAATTAAAGACCTACGACACACTGCTTTTCAGCAGAGAGCGTTCATTATGTGGCCCTAATGCAACGGCATAAAGCACGGGAGCAACAGCCTATCAAGTGCAGCGATTTGCCTTTTTTCACCGGTGCTGTTTGGTTGCTATAGGGTAATTTGTAGCACTCAGCAGGGCAGGCTAAAGTGAATCAAGATTAATTTACATGCAGGCCAACACTTAGGGAAGGCAGAGCCGCAAGCAAACTCTGTAGCGTTTCTGTAGCCGAGCCAGAGGAAGGCAGGGGGGGCAGGGGGAAGGGGGGGGGTTAGCGTTTGGTTAATGAAGGAGCATCAAATGTGATTGCTGAAGGCAGTTAAAAGGCCACAACATGCCGACTGTGGCTGTGCTTCCACACTGAAGCCTGGACCTTTTCAGCCAATGGAGGCGGGGCCGCCTTGATGGAAGCATGGCTTCTAACAACAACAGCCGTACAGTCGAGCCACCTCTCTAAATTCACTCTTCATTAATTGGGCTTTAGCGTCTCTCTACTAAGCATACTATCCCCATACATGAGTTAGTTTTCATTTAGGAAGACGCATGCTTCCAGCAGTACCACGTTCACTACAGGCATTACACAGTCGTTTGATCAGGACAGTGTTCTGCCTTTGTGTCGAGAGCAGTGGTTCTCAACTTGGGGGCCGGGGGCCACCAGGGGTCCATGAGGAGGTTCGACGATGGGGGCCCCTGCAAATTGATCAAATGTTCAATTTCATCATTATTTCATGACAAGAAGTGAACGCAATTAGAGAATGTAAATGTTGTGGTCATTATAGATTCACTGTTGTCCCTCTGCCTCCGAAACGGTTTGTCAAATCATTCTGAACAAAATGATAACATTACAAATGATGGCCCCAATGTGGACTAAATTAAGGGTCCTTGATATGAAGAAGGTTGAAAATCACTGTCTAGAGAGAATCAAGGGAGCCCAACAAAAAGGCCGAGGTTATTCGACTGAACCACTTGATTGAAATAAGACATGGCTGCACATCATAGTGACACCTAGCCAATGCAAAAGGCGCCTAAAGATGCAAGGCTGGAGTGACAAGACTAACTTGGACAAACTGCCACAAACATTCCGATACAAATGCAACTAGGTGTGCACCAAGGAGAGGGAATGAAACCGCTAAATGAGCTGTTTGAGCCGGACACACATCTGGGAGCAGCAATGGAACCTGAATCCTTGCCCCGATGAACAGGCGTAACATATCAGAGAGAGAGAGAGAGAGAGAGAGAGAGAGAGAGAGAGAGAGAGAGAGAGAGAGAGAGAGAGAGAGAGAGAGAGAGAGAGAGAGAGAGAGAGAGAGAGAGAGAGAGAGAGATCACTGGGATGGGATAAAAAGAGAATGGGGCTGGTAGACCCTCTCAGTGGTAATGGACCCTGGACCGAGCCTATGGCAAGGGGATCTGATCAAGCATGCTATACTGGGATGTATGGACACACACATGCATACACACTTATACACACACACACACACACACACACACACACACACACACACACACACACACACACACTCACATGCGCACGTAAACACACACACACACACACACACACATATGCACAGAGAATCATTCTGTCAAATCTGAATAAACACAAACACACATGGGTTGGATTCGGGGGTGCAGCTTGGGGATCCGGGGGTGCAGCTTGGGGATTTGGGCCGAGCGTCTGGCATATTTGGCCATCTCAGATCTACTGTCAGGGCCTGAATGCAGGATGACAGCGAGAGAGAGCCCGCAGCGTCTGGAGACCTGTCTCCATCTATGCATCTCTCACATAAACAAATTCTCCCATCGCTGTATTCAGACTAGCCTCTCTGCTCTATTACACACAACACACAGCTGCCACAAGCACTCAGACACCCAATCAACAACCACAGAGAGAAAGAGAGGCAGAAAGAGAGAGAGAGAGAGAGAGAGAGAGAGGTGGAGAGAGAGAGAGAGAGAGGGAGAGAGGGAGAGAGAGAGAGAGACAGAGGGAGAAGAAAGAGAAAAGGCAGCGGGGGAGAAAGGGAGTGGAGGGTGATGGCAGGGAGGAGGTGTTGAGAGGAGAGAGCGAGACAGGAGTGTCGGGGGAGTATGGCGAGATGAGAACGTTGAAAGGAAGGCCAGCGCTCCGGAACTGTGCTCAGCGTTCTGTCCGGCCAAGCGGGAACGTCCTGAAATCAGGAGGAGGCACATGGATGAAAGAGAAATGGGCTCTGGTGGGACGAGGGATGGCCAAGGACAGACAGGGCTGTGGGGCTACGATGAGAGGGCCACCTGCTCTTAGGTGAATCGAGCGGGTGCAGCTGAATATTACAAAGGCAATTCTAGTGTCTTGTATCATCATCTGCGTGCTCCGGTTTCCTCCCATAGTCCAAAGATATACAAGTCAGGTGAAGTGGAGACTCTATCGCCCGGAGACATGAATTTGATTGTGTGTTTGTATTAGGGATGAAACGATAACCGGTTTTAATGATAACCGTGATAGAATTCCTTAGGATAACCGTACCGTTTCAAATGTTCATTATCATTACAACCGTGGTACCGTGATTACAGAGCTTTGAAAAACATGGTAAATACTGTCCATCATCAACCAAAGTTGGCAACCGTCTCCCAGATGCAAACGCGCAGCCTTGGAGAAATTCTTTCAGTGAGTGTATCAGTCTTTGGGTCTGAGTTTTCAATATAAAACTTGGTGAAATGATTTCTATGAATGTATTACGTGTAGTACTTTTTGAAAATTTTCAGCACATTTTAACAATACCATGATAATACTGATAACCGTGATCATTTTGGTCACTATAATCATGACATGAAATTTTCATATCGTTTCATCTCTAGTTTGTATTCTGTGTTTGCCCTGTGACAGACGTTGAGATAGGTTCTAGCTCCCCGCGACACTGAAAAAGATTAGGACAAATTTCATATTCTAATTAGGAGAATTTCTAATGATCGTCATCCCCGAGTGAATCCAGACATAGGGCGAGGAGAGGAGCACAACACCTGGGAAAGTAGCCCGGGTTCGAGCGGGCTGTGCAGTGGGTGTTGGGTCAGATTGATCCGCCACATTACAAAACATCCCTCCTCCTCCCTCCTCTCTGCTCCCACCTCTTCTGATCAGAGTATTGATCACAGCACCAGTCGATCGGTTGCTATTCTGTGATCCGGGCCGGGCCAATTACTGCAGTGAGTAATAGTGATTAGTTTGTGTCTAGATCAATCCACACTGATACAGGGAGAGAAGCCGTGGACGGGGCCAGGGGAGCCACTGACTATTCACATCAACAGCACATTTGTGAAACAACAACAGTGTCGATGCAGGACCTTGTGTTGAGCATCTTATATGCAATTCTCCCATTGTGCCAACAAACCTCCGCACACACACAGGCCATGTCTGGGTACTGCAGGTAAAAAAGGTCCAATAGTAGTTGGACTTTGCAAAGAGATGAAGAGTGGAAGAAGAAACATTCAGAGAGTTTCCTCAACAAATCAACACTCATCTATCACATAGAGTTTGCACTTAAATCTCAGCCCGTGGCCTTGGTTTGACATTGTACAGGTCATTAAAGGAAAGCGGGCGCTAATGTCGAAGGCAAATCTATTTATGTTGATAGTATTCATGGGCAATCTTTCCATAACATTGATCAACACTGTTTGTCTAATAGGAAAATAATAAACAATTACTCCTGCGGACGAGGAAGGCAATTGATTTTCTTCTGTAAATTACTACCACCATCAGCCCTGCGTACACAGAAAGGTGATCATCTGCATAAAATCAATGGGATATGATCCTATCTGTATGATAATCATGGAGTGTAACCAAGGAGTCGTCATTATCTTCAGAAAGACAGAGGAGGGTGGAGGGTAAGACAAAGACAGCCGTGAAGGCAACCATCCTCTACAGAAGTGTTTCCCAAAGACTGGGTCGGGACCCACAGGTGGGTCGCAGGAGATTTTATTTGGGTCGCCAAATAAATTTGACGTGTATTATATTTTCAATTGAACATATAATTATAACAAGGTACATGTATGACTAAATCTCTCACAATAACATATGCATAAAACAAAGTTAGTGAGTGACCAAATGTGTATCTCTTCCAAATGGCTGGTTTACCTATTCAAGATTAATTTAAGGCGATGCGGAACTGCATGGCAGCAAAAATGGTCAGACAGGAACGTTAATTTATTCACAATTTCGCCCTTCTCCCGATTTATTCACCTTATGTAGCCCCGCCCACTTGACCCATTGTGTCATGATTTCCTGTTCAAAACGCCCACTGTTTTACCTGCTCAAACTAGTCTGACTCACCTGGTCAAACCTAGTTTGACTCGCATATGAGTCAGACTAGGTTTATGAGTCACAGCCAGGAAGTGTAAACACAATCAGAACTTCCGATTGTGTTTAGACTTCCTGTTAGTCTATCAAGCCAGACTGTCTCTTCTACATAAGGTGAATATATACGTAAGGCTGATTGTGAATTGGGTTGTGATGGTTTGTCATTTTTTTAAAGTGGGTCCCCAGAAAAAAAGTTTGGGGACCACTGGTTTAGAGGATATACTGTAGCTGTCTCTGTCCACACACACACACACACACACACACACACACACACACACACACACACACACAACACCCCCCCCCCCACACACACACACACACACACACACACACACACACACACACACACACTTCTCCCACTATGCCTCTCATAACTGGAACAAACTCCCTGAACACATTAGATCTGCCCCTACTCTGCCTATTTTTAAATCCAAGCTAAAGACCTTTATGTTTACTCTTGCCTTTAACTGCTACTAAACTACTGCCTCTCTCCAGCCCGGCAGAATAAACCTGTATTCGGCCTGTAATTTTTATTTTTATTTTTTTTTCCTGTACATTTCCAACAAATGGACTGTACATGTAATAATAATACTGAAGAATGCCTTGTAACTTATTTAAAACAGAAATAATGTTTCATGCTTGTTAATTTGAGTATATATTCTGTGTTTTTTTTTATATATGCATTGCTTTGCTGCTTGTTTTTTCAATTATTTTTTTGTAAAGCACCTTGAATTGCCTTTGTGTATGAAAAGTGCTATATAAATAAATTTGACTTGACTTGACTTGACACACACACACAATTCTCTATGAATACTGTGAGAACTGTACAAAGTGTTGAAAGAGCAGCGAAGAAGGCCACATTCAATCTCTCTGTGATTCATTTCTGATAGGTGCTCAACACCACCCCTGGTGTTCCCAGCCAGACACTGACTTATGGTGATCGGTAAGCCCACCAGCAGACAGCTGTATGTATGACTGTGTGCAGGCCTCCAAATCAATACCCGGCACCTCACCAATATTAATATCACTGCTTGCGTCAACAGGCAGGTCTGCATGTGCCAAGGACAAAGGAGGGCTGGACTGGATATGACTTAGTAACACTGGTTAGAATAGATCACCTATGTTACTTTGTTCAAAATAAGACTAAATGCAGTCCACAAATACTGTGTCGATATTTACAACTACTGAAGACAGCTTGCAGATGTCAGACAACCAGGTCCAACACTTCACATCTCACACACACAGCAACGGTGCTTTACAGCACAGATTCTGTGCTGTAAAGCACCGTTGCTGTGTGCACAACATGCAGGCAGCAGCACCATAGAGAGCAGAGACGACTCTACTGTGCCTCCATACCTCAGTCAAACACCTTCCATCTTTTTTGTCTCTTTGGAAGGCACACACGGACATTGTGTATAATGAATGTCATTCAGGAACACCTTTGTTGGCCCCGCGCCACTCAAAACCCTTTCATTCTGTGCTCACTGAGGGAAATGTAGGACACAATATTGTTAGGCCCTAAAACCAAATAGGTGCCTTTTTCCAATGATAAAGGTTTTAGGCTTTTAAAGATGAGAGAATGGGTAGTTGGAGACATACTGGAGACATAGTAGAGCAAGCAGCGGCTTTTAATATATTATGTTCTCAAATCAAATCAGCATGGAGGACAGAAGCAGCATCTAACGTAGTAAAGAGCCCTGGACATACTGTAGATGAATCAGGTGAATACTCCGCTCCAGTCTGTCCTCTCTTCATGGATTTTAATAGCCTATGGTAAACAGAAGTGTGTTAACACTTGATAACTACATTAGTCTAGGTTTTCTTTTATATACAGAGAGTGGTTAGCACATTTATCATTCCCATTTACATTACCGTTGTAAACTCCACAGAAAGAAATCAAAACCTCTGAGACACTTGGCCCCTCACTCCAAATCGTATTGATTTATCAAAAATGCGTTATTTTGAGGCCTGATGGAGTGATATGTTGTGGTCACTATGCCTATAGTACGCAGGTTTTCGGATACAAGTGAAGTGAATAACAGTGAGTTGAAGAAGCAGCTTTGTCCAGGTTGGCGTCCTGCCTCCGTTCTGACCGGCTGGAGGGCTGAGATCACTCAATACTAATCAACAGGCTGGACACGAGCTGGTCTTTATCACTTTGTCCCCTTTATATGACTCCCAACCTTGGCTGCGCTACCAGTTGCCTGATTTCTCATTTTGTTGCAGTGCGACTGACAGTGAGCGGCTCTGATTGAGGGGCTCCATTAGGGATCAGCCTGAGGAAAGCCTGTTTGATGGATGAGACCAGCAGTCACCTTCAGAGCTTGCTAACAACACCTGTATCCTCTCTGTCACACACACACACACACACACACACACACACACACACACACACACACACACACACACACACACACACACACACTTGCTGACATATCACAACTCACACATATTGTACTGTGTGCTCAAACAGATTTCATTGTGAATGTGCATGTGTGTGTGTGTGTGTGTGTGTGTGTGTGTGTGTGTGTGTGTGTGTGTGTGTGTGTGCATGCACGTGCACGTACATGTGTGTGAGAGAGAGGTTCAAAAAGATGAAAATCTATATTGTCTTATCAGCAGTGACTGCTCAGTTCAACAACTTGTAGCCAAACCCGACAGCTACACTATGCTCTTAAAATAAAGGTGATACTTCAATACCACCGAGGATGATTTTTATTAGCTGAGATTCTAATTTAATTTCAAATTTACACAAATCTTTTTTTAACAACCAATCAATGCTCTCAACACACACACACACACACACACACACACACACACACACACACACACACACCGTTATATTTAGTTAATGAGTGTTTAGCAGGTTCTGGTTCAAAATATGTTCTGTTTTTATGATGTTTTCCTTGAGGGTTCTGAGCAAAAAGTGTATGCAGTTTTAACAAGGACAAGAAAAAAGCATTGTAAATCCCATCTAAAAGTTCTCTTACAGGCCAGGGAAGCCTTGACGCTGAGTAGGGCTTTTTCTAGTGCTACTTCAATGTGTATAGGTCACTGACAAGGGTAGATGCATTTCAGCTGGGTTTCCATACATAGCAAAAATACAATTGTACTGACAGAGCAGTAACAATGTTACTTGTTGGCTAAATGTAACTGTGCAGTAATAACATCATACGTCTGGCTGCCTTGTTTTCCTGTTTAAAATGGGCCTTGAATTAATAACCCTCTCACTCAAATATAGTTCTGTCTTGAAAGCAATCTTCTCCTCCTTCCCATTTCCCACTCAACTTGTTTTTTTCCCTGCTTACAGTTGTGTGTGTGTGTGTGTGTGTGTGTGTGTGTGTGTGTGTGTGTGTGTGTGTGTGTGTGTGTGTGTGTGTGTGTGTGTGTGTGTGTGTGTGTGTGTGTGTGTGTGTGTGTGTGTGTGTGTGCATCTGCATGTATGTGTATGTGTCTGCGTGTGTTAATGTGAATAGTCATCTCTGTGTAGAGCAGGCTAATTGCTCTCAGCAGTATTATCTCATTAGGGCCCATGAGCATTTGACATTTAAATACGGAGCTGCTAAAAGCCTCTCTGCTTATTTAACATTAACGTTACCATCTATCACCTCCTCTGGAGAGGCAGGGCAGCATGGACCTGGGTCCTCCATCACCTCCTCTGGAGAGGCAGGGCAGCATGGACCTGGGTCCTCCATCACATCCTGTGGAGAGGCAGGGCAGCATGGACCTGGGTCCTCCATCACCTCCTGTGGAGAGGCAGGGCAGCATGGACCTGGGTCCTCCATCACATCCTGTGGAGAGGCAGGGCAGCATGGACCTGGGTCCTCCATCACCTCCTGTGGAGAGGCAGGGCAGCATGGACCTGGGTCCTCCATCACCTCCTCTGGAGAGGTAGGGCAGCATGGACCTGGGTCCTCCAGCACATCGTCTGGAGAGGCAGGGCAGCATGGGCCTGGGTCCTCCATCACCTCCTCTGGAGAGGCAGGGCAGCATGGACCTGGGTCCTCCAGCACATCGTCTGGAGAGGCAGGGCAGCATGGGCCTGGGTCCTCCATCACCTCCTCTGGAGAGGCAGGGCAGCATGGACCTGGGTCCTCCATCACCTCCTCTGGAGAGGCAGGGCAGCATGGACCTGGGTCCTCCAGCACATCGTCTGGAGGGGCAGGGCAGCATGGACCTGGGTCCTCCATCACCTCCTCTGGAGAGGCAGGGCAGCATGGACCTGGGTCCTCCATCACCTCCTCTGGAGAGGCAGGGCAGCATGGGCCTGGGTCCTCCTGCCACCTTTCACATCCTGTGGAGAGGCAGGGCAGCATGGACCTGGGTCCTCCATCACATCCTGTGGAGAGGCAGGGCAGCATGGACCTGGGTCCTCCATCACCTCCTGTGGAGAGGCAGGGCAGCATGGACCTGGGTCCTCCATCACCTCCTGTGGAGAGGCAGGGCAGCATGGACCTGGGTCCTCCATCACATCCTGTGGAGAGGCAGGGCAGCATGGACCTGGGTCCTCCATCACCTCCTGTGGAGAGGCAGGGCAGCATGGACCTGGGTCCTCCATCACCTCCTGTGGAGAGGCAGGGCAGCATGGACCTGGGTCCTCCATCACCTCCTGTGGAGAGGCAGGGCAGCATGGACCTGGGTCCTCCATCACATCCTGTGGAGAGGCAGGGCAGCATGGACCTGGGTCCTCCATCACATGCTGTGGAGAGGCTGGACAGCATGGATCTGGATCCTCCTGCCACCTTTCACATCCTCTGGAGAGGCAGGGCAGCATGGACCTGGGTCCTCCATCACATCCTCTGGAGAGGCTGGACAGCATGGACCTGGGTCCTCCATCACATCCTCTGCAGAGGCAGGGCAGCATGGACCTGGGTCCTCCATCACATCCTGTGGAGAGGCAGGGCAGCATGGACCTGGGTCCTCCATCACATCGTCTGGAGAGGCAGGGCACCATCAAATCAAATCAAATCAGCTTTTATTTCTATAGCACCTTTCATAGATCAAATGCAACTCAAAGTGCTTAACAGTAAAAATAAGTAGAGTAAAAGACAATAAAACAATAAAAACAATACAACAAAGTAATAACATTACAATAGTGCATAGAAAAAGCAAATTCAAATATGAAGGAGGAAGTCAGGGGAATGCGAGACTAAAAAGATGTGTTTTAAGTTTACTTTTAAAAGTGTGTTCGGTTTGTGATGCCCTCAGAAGCTCTGGCAGGCTATTCCAGAGGCGAGGACCATAAACACTGAAAGCCGCCTCTCCTTAGTCCTCACCCAGGGAACAACTAACAGGCCAGTGCCAGAGGATCTGAGGGGTCTAGGGGGGACATAGGATGTAAGTATATCCGAGAGGTACTCAGGTGCAAGGCCATTGAATGATTTAAAAACCAATAGAAGAATCTTAAAATCTATTCTGAATTTGACCGGTAGCCAGTGAAGGGACCTCAGGACAGGGGAAATGTGTGCTCTCCTCGTGGTCTTAGTCAGGGTGGGCCAATGGCTTGGCCAATTCCTCCTGCTGTCCCGGTCACACTCCCTCTGCCGATCTGGGGAGAGTTGCAGACTAGCACATCCTTTCTCTGACACATGTGCATGTGTCGCCAGCCGCTCCCTTTCACCTGACAGCGAGGGGTTTCACCAGCAAAACATAGGAGGATCACGCTATTCGCCCAGTTCCCACAGGAGGACACGTACTCCTGGTCACTCCTGGTCACAAGACGTGTCTGGCTTCCCACCCACAGACACGCCCAATTGTGCCTGTATGGACCCCCGACCAAGCCGGAGGTAACATGGGGGCTCATATTGGTAAGCAGGGAATCTCCCACTGCACTGCCCGGACACCTATGATGCAATTATTAAGAATGAGATATGAATTACTGCAATGTAAGATTGTGTCTAAAGAGAGCAGCAGAATCAGACACACACACACACACACACACACACACACACACACACACACACACACACACACACACACACACACACACAGTGAATGAACATATTATTAGTAGGCTACACTAGACAGTTGAAAAGAAGGGGGGAACGCTGTGATGAGTGATGGTAGGCAGGAAGGTGAAAAGGAAGATGAGACACGGAGTCAGAGAGGAGAGAGGAATGAGAGGGGGTGAAACAGCTCGGGAGGCAGGTCAGCGGAGCGGCGTTAGAGAGGGAAGGGAGAGCCTGATGGGCACCAAATGAACAAATTATGACGGGCTCCATTTTGCAGGATGGGGGTCACCCTCCCCCCCCCAACCCCCACCCACCCACCCACCCACCCACCCGCTTCTCTCCTCCACTCCTCCTCTTCTCTTCTCTCTCTGACAGTTCAATTTCCCCCGCTCGCCTCCCTGCTCCTGCCTGCTAATTGTGAGTGAAGCCTTATCATTGGGCCCCCCCATCCGCCCAGGGGCCACGGTGTGGGAGTGTCTGAGAGAGGAGAGCGGAATGTCAAAATGTTATCCGAGACAGCAAACAGCCAGAGAGACGGAGGTCACACACAATAAGAGCGGACGTTCATCTGGCTGCACAAGCGCTCTGCACAGGACGCACGCACACAAAGACACGGGGATGTTGCAATGCCATTCTCTAGGAAATAAGGGATTATAGCCACTGTACTTGTACTTTTTGTGTCATTTTGAGTCAGGGGAAAACTGTACGTATACATTATCCATCTATTATCTCTCTCTGGTGTTCAGTCGCCTGCCAATGATCTGAAAGACTGGAGCAAAGGATAACTGAGTGCCAGGTGTTAATCAAATACAGTCATTAATAAACACCTCATTAACGCCAGAGGCAATCAAACTGATGCGATATATTCAGTTCTGAAAAACATATTGGATTTTGGGACTGATAAATCAATCACACACATTCACGGCAGTGGCAAATTCTCGGTCCTCAATTGATTCACGTGCTTTAGGAAAGGCCTGAATGGCGGACGTACCATGTCTCACTGGGTAAACACACACACGCACACGCGCGCGCGCACGCACACACACACACACACACACACACACACACACACACACACACACACACACACACACACACACACACACACACACACACACACACACACACACACACACACACACACACACACACACACACACACACACACACACACACACACACACACTCCACCTCTCCAATCTTGGCTGAGAGCCCTTGACTCTCATGTCCACAGTAGAGCTGAGGCATGTTATTTACAGCCTGGAGGAGGCCAGCTTTAAATGACACCTGAGGATAAAGCTAATCCCACACCAGTGCTCCGCTCTCTGTCTCTGCTTTGTCATTTGAAATTGAAGCATTTGCTCGTGGGTTCCTTTCTTCGTAGCGCCGGTCCCTCTGTTCAGAACCAGACAGAGACAGATAGAGCCGGTCCCTCTGTTCAGAACCAGACAGAGACAGATAGAGCCGGTCCCTCTGTTCAGAACCAGACAGAGACAGATAAAGCCGGTCCCTCTGTTCAGAACCAGACAGAGACAGATAAAGCCGGTCCCTCTGTTCAGAACCAGACAGAGACAGATAGAGCCGGTCCCTCTGTTCAGAACCAGACAGAGACAGATAAAGCCGGTCCCTCTGTTCAGAACCAGACAGAGACAGATAAAGCCGGTCCCTCTGTTCAGAACCAGACAGAGACAGATAGAGCCGGTCCCTCTGTTCAGAACCAGACAGAGACAGATAGAGGAACCAGACAGAGACAGATAGAGGAACCAGACAGAGACAGATAGAGCTGGTCCCTCTGTTCGGAACCAGACAGAGACAGAAAAAGCCGGTCCCTCTGTTCAGAACCAGACAGAGACAGATAGAGGAACCAGACAGAGACAGATAGAGGAACCAGACAGAGACAGATAGAGCTGGTCCCTCTGTTCGGAACCAGACAGAGACAGATAAAGCCGGTCCCTCTGTTCAGAATCAGACAGAGACAGATAGAGCCGGTCCCTCTGTTCAGAACCAGACAGAGACAGATAGAGCCGGTCCCTCTGTTCAGAACCAGACAGAGACAGATAGAGCTGGTCCCTCTGTTCAGAACCAGACAGAGACAGATAAAGCCGGTCCCTCTGTTCAGAACCAGACAGAGACAGATAGAGCCGGTCCCTCTGTTCAGAACCAGACAGAGACAGATAGAGCTGGTCCCTCTGTTCAGAACCAGACAGAGACAGATAAAGCCGGTCCCCCTGTTCAGAACCAGACAGAGACAGATAGAGCCGGTCCCTCTGTTCAGAACCAGACAGAGACAGATAGAGCTGGTCCCTCTGTTCAGAACCAGACAGAGACAGATAGAGCCGGTCCCTCTGTTCAGAACCAGACAGAGACAGATAGAGCCGGTCCCTCTGTTCAGAACCAGAGACAGATAGAGCTGGTCCCTCTGTTCAGAACCAGACAGAGACAGATAGAGCCGGTCCCTCTGTTCAGAACCAGACAGAGACAGATAGAGCTGGTCCCTCTGTTCAGAACCAGACAGAGACAGATAGAGCTGGTCCCTCTGTTCAGAACCAGACAGAGACAGATAGAGCCGGTCCCTCTGTTCAGAACCAGACAGAGACAGATAGACAAACAAGCTGGGAGATAGAAGGCAATCTTTCCTCCGCGGGGAGCAGCTGGCTGTCGGATAGGTTGGGGTTTAAAGTGGTTTAGTGGTCAGTTGATAGGGCTGATCTGAGGTCAGAATAATCTGAATGCAGAAGGAACCATCAGGGGCGACACGGGACAGAATCGCTGACCCCAGACGTCCCCATCACAGAGAGCTAGATAGAGGGTGAGCGAGAGGAACAGAGGGGAGATGAGACAGAGCAAGAGGGAGAGAGAGGCGGCTCATCTATATTCCAACACTGGTAATGAGGGTTAATTCATTGGTTAAGGATTAACAAGGTGCAAGAGTATGATAGGCAAGCACTTGCCTCCTAGAATATAGGTTTAAATCAACCCATTATGTCTGATGTGATCTCGGCTCCAGAGCCCCGCCTAGTGGGGAAGTAATTATGCCATGACTTCAGGGGCTCTTTAGTCAAACTCTAAACGCAGGGAGTATTTGGATATTCATTCCTGGTGGACCATTCTCAAGTCAGTCATATTCGTCGTGTCCTTCCTCAAGACAAATCCCCCCCTTCATAACTCCCCGGTGAAATTAACTAGATGTGTAAAGTTAAGTTAAGTTAAGTTAGTTAAGTACATATAAGTGCCTGGGTAGCGAGCAGGTGGCAAAATTGGACAATTTAGCAGGTTGACATGGTGGTTAAATTGAGGTTATACACTTTAGAAACAACCCTGCCATATTAGTTGACTGGCATATAAAGGGATTGGTAAGTAGAAGAGGCAATCACTGACTCCAGTGTAATTCACTATAAAAGCATTACTGCAGAAAGAAAGAGCTTTAATGACTCATTATTGTTGTTGTGGTTGTTGTTATTATATTATTATTTAGATTCAGAAATTAGTAAACAAAGAACAATGTAGAGAAGTGGGGACAGATCATTGAGATGTTATGACTTACTTTTTTCAGTTAACAGTAGGTTTATATCCCTCAAAACAAAAATCTGCAAAAGACAAACAAATGTGGACCACTTTTATGACTGTTGAAGCGTAAATGCATTTTTTTAAACACGATTTTCAGAAAATGTTCCAAAAGTCATAAAAGTGGTCCTCGTTTGTGAAGATTATCCTGCTGAACACAAATTACCACTCCCATAAACTTGTGTTAACCACAGACCTTATTTCATGCATTGAATCGAAATACCATTCTAAAATCCCGTAGCCTTTCCCCCCTGAAGAACAAAACATGGCGGTGATTTCTGGTTAAGCCTACAAAAATCCGTCATCCCTGCGGTACTATTGTCGCCACAGTAACCAAATGAAGTGAAAAGTCATTACTGTCAGTCTTCCACTGTGTAGCTACACAAGACCTATTTTAAAGTGTAAGAATGTACAAAGGGTAAAAGATCTGTCACAATCTTGGAGCGCCTCCAAGGTGCATGAATCAAAACAAAGGAAATTAATGAATAAAAAAAAAACATCTATTATTGACAACGCTTTCAAAACCAATGGATTTGAGCTGCAGAAGCCTGAATCAGGTCTAAGAAAGTGCCGTTAATTAATCACAAAAGTAAGCTGTTTTGAACCATACACAAGCACTTTATAACTGCCAAAATGAAGAAATTAATCTGTACATTCAGCTTGTAACTGGGTTTGATCTGTCTGTGTGTGTGAGAAATAAGATGGACCTGACCTCCAAGGAAGGCCCAGACTAACTAATGACGGCCAGAGCTAAGCTAATATTTCATCATCAGCTAGCCGCTGTAGGAATGATCTTGATGCTATTAGCAGGCTAATGGCTAAATACTCCGGCCTGCTAAAGAGGAGCCAGCCACTGAGACACTTAGCATCCGTTGGCTCGTTTAGCATGGACATAAATGAGGATGTGAAATGGAGACATGAGAGGGATGGGCACACCAGTGACCCCTACACACACACACACACACGCACACACACACACACACACACACGTGCGCCCGCACACACACGCACACACGCACGCACACACACACACACACACACACACACACACACACACACACACACACACACAGGCGCGGACATGGTGACCCCTACACGGTTGATGAGACAGGGGGCTGATATGCGAGTCAGACGGAGCCACATTTGTAAAAAGCGATAGCCAATTACGGCAGCCCGGGCTGGGGGATAATAGCCTGCCTGTCAGGGTCTGCATGCGGTATATGTGTGTGTGTGTGTCTGTGTGTGTGTGTGTGTGTGTGTGTGTGTGTGTGCGCGCGCGCGTGCGTGTGTGTGTGCGTGCGTGCGTGTGTACGTGCGCGCACATGCACGTAGTACCCAAGAGTGAATATCGGGTTCCTATTCTCATCCATTTTTCCCTATATCTCCATTCCTAAGATATTAATTTCAGAGCAGTGCTGCAGCAGCGGGCCCAGGTCGTTAGCGTGATTCATCTGGGCTTCGTCCAAATCGGGTGTGAAAAAGACAGCGAGAGTAAGCCATATCTACAAGAATGGGAGGCATATTTCTGTAAGATTTCAGGACCATGGAATAACGGGGAGGCTTTTATCCATAATAATATAGTCTGTCCCCCCCCTGTATATTACAGATGATGTGTAGCACTGGACATAAAGACAGGGACATAAAGATTAGTGAAATACAATGAACATATTGTAGGGCATCAGAAAGGGGGACATAAACATTTTACCGGTATTGAAAAACTACATTCATGGCGTTTGGTCGTGGGGCTAGCATAGCAACCCCACGCCGGAAAAAACCCCACTTGCTACAGAAACCGCAAAAACACATTTGGTGTAGACACTATGCTCCACTTTGGGGTCTACGGGGACTAAGAAGACATTTATGGCGTTAACTTAGCATGGGATCAGTTTAAAGGCCCAATTATACTCGGAGACGGAGACGGAGACGGACAGAGCCTTCTGTCCATACTCTGCGTTCCTTTTGTGCGTATTTCTGTCCGTCCTCTGAAAGCTTACGGATATGCATGAAACACAGCAGAACCACACACACACACTCACACATTTGACTCTCTACTGCCCACTGGTGGATGTATTGCTTAACATGGAACCAACGTGAAAGACGCATGAAAGTATGTGGGCAGTGACGATTACACTGTTTGAAACAGACACATTTATTTTCGTATGAAAATGGAGGATAAATCAGCCTTAAAGCAGCTACGAGCAACTTTTTCGATTGTTATTAAACAGTATAAATGTAATATCAATGCATCACATCTTACCTCTAATAGTCGACGATACCAATGCAGAGTAGTCTCGCTTGAACCCCGAGTGAATCGGCCAGTGTTAGTGTGTCTGTAGCCAGGGCAGATCAGGAATTGAAATGAAACGGTTTGCAGCAGCCACTTCGGCCATAACCACAAAATAACTTCCAAAAAACCTGTTAGAATATAACGAGAGATGTTCCCGCGAGTATGCGTGGCGTTCACATTGTTTATGTTATGTTGCTAGGCAGCGCAAACGGCGTAAAAAGGCAGCTGCGTTTCACTTCCGCGTTTCACTTCCGGGTTACCCGGTCCGGTCGCTCTAGAGAGCCCCCTGTTGGCGCGAGTTTAGACAGACTATAGACTTAATAATCACCTAAGGGAGCAATCTCAGATACACACGGCTTTGGTCTCGTCGACTATTAGAGGTAAGATGTGATGCATTGATATTAAATTTATACTGTTTAATAACAATCGAAAAAGTTGCTCGTAGCTGCTTTAAGGCTGCAGCTATAGATTATTTCAGTAATCGAGTATTCTACCGATTATTCCAATGATTAATCAAGTAATCGGATAAGATGACACGGTTACTGCCCTCTGGTTCTGTCTTTCTGGAGAGAGGTGATCAAGGCAGTGCACGAGTGGCTGGGCCTTCCTCTGCCTGAATCACCTCAACCTTGCCTCTTAGGAGACAGGTCGTGTCTCCCGAGATTTCCAAACCAGCATTTGCTTTAGCCCTATCAGGCTTTATCTCAGCTGCTAGGAGCATCCTCCGTCATTGGAAAAGCCAAATTAGACCTGAATATAGAGAGTGGGTTAAGTTAATGACTGAGAATGCTTCATTTGAGTAAATGATAGCCAACTTACATAACTGTAAAGAATCATATTTGCTGGTTTGGAGTGAGTTTCTATCTTTCATAAAGGGAGAAAACAGGTCGTAGGAGGAATCAGATATTTTTGTGCTACAGGGATTTTTCTTTTGTTTCCATGTTGGATCTGTGGATTGGGTCACATGATGACTCCTTCAAGGACTGATAATGTGCTGATGGACTTTTGAAAGGTATGAACACTGCAGAGATGACAGTGTGCTTTTTTAGTCTGTGCTGTTTTGGTTATTGTTGGTTTTTTGTTGGTTTGTTCATTTTGTTTTTTGTGTTTTGTGCTTGGGTATTTATTTATTTATGTCTGTGTTCTTTAAAAAGAAGACAAAATCAATAAAAAAAAACTTAAATGACAACAACAAACATGATGCGGTTGAGGTTGAAAACACAACGGAACATTGGCAGAAGCGGTAGGCTCCGGAGGTGGAAACATGCACGTCGGAGTAAAAAAGTTAATAAAAGAAAACTAAAGATAACGACATAGCAGCCAGACTCGGGGCTGGGATCCAGTAGCTACCCCAAAGCCCAAGATGACATCATCAAATCTTCATCTTCTTTTGTCCTAACCTACAGTCCACAACCCAACGATTATCAGTTTACTCTCATAGAAGACTAAAGAAGCCAGAAAACATTCACATTTACATTTGAATTACAAACGATTATCAAGTATGAAAAATGTTTGAGGGTTAATTTTCTGTCGATTGATACATGGATTAATCATTGCAGCTCTAGATCAGTTACCATAGTCTACTCTATTTCAAACAGTATCTCTCACAGTGTTCAACAACGCACTATGACTTGCCGCCGTGTGTCAACACGGCAGTGTGCCATGCCACGGAGCGCTGTCATAGAGACACTGAAAATAAATACATGTACAACGGAGACAGAGGGAAAGGAGCAACAACAGGGACATCGGTTTGAAAGCTCAAACGTCAGTGCTTCTCCCTGGACTTTCCACAGACACATGATCTCCTCAAGGACTGAGCTCTGTCAGCCACAGTGGCCAGCCAGCTGAAACAGAGGCATGATGGACTATCAGAGGAAGGGAAACTGTTCAAGGGAATTGTGGATTTAGTGCTCTAGTGCTGACACATGGCTTTGAGCATGGTAGGAAAGCACTTTAACTCTTCAGTGCTTTTATCACATGTACACACCCCATAAAACATGGCTCTATGTCTCATAGCATGGCTCACATACGACACACACACACACACACACACACACACACACACACACACACACACACCACACAACACACACACACACACACACACACACACATAGAAGACAACGCAGGCGCAGAAAGAGGCTATCGCGGTGTAGTCTTTTCGTATCTGTGGCAAGATGATTCTGATTTTGATTTTGACAACAGCATCCTTGAAAGTGTCCCCCACTTTAGGAAAGGAAATCAATAAAAAAGAGGTTGACGACAGGCTGGGGAAGATTGTTCAAAAAAAGAAGAAAAAGAGGTAAAACTATTGGATGTCATTTTGAGTCACTGAGTGAACTGTTTAAAGTTCATATCATGGGCAATATAGCTCAGCCACTTCAGTAGGTTTACACTTCCCACAATGTCTGCAGAGAGCTTCAAGCAGCCATTTGTTCCAGGTGTGATGAGACTTTGGATTGAGCATAATGGAGTTTTACCAGATCTGTTCTCAAAGTGTGGCTTCTGTTCTGTCTCTGTGACCACTGTCCTGATTGGCTTTTATTATGTGCATCGCCTTACCTGTAGTATTTCAGTTGTTAAGGAATTTCCCCTGGTGGGAGACACACACACACACACACCCACCCACCCACACACACACACACACACACACACACACACACACACCCACACCCACACACCCACACACCCACACACACACACACACACACACACACACACACACACACACACACACACACGCACACGTACACACACACACACACACACACACATACACACACACACACACACACACACACACACACACACATATACACGTGCACACGCACACAGGCACACTTGGTTTGGGAAGATTCACAGATTCACATCGGCGCACATAAACGTTCAAAATGCGATTGCACTGGTTAAAAAAGTGTGGATCTGATAACATTTGGGATGAACACACATCACATAATTTCTTATGTAAAGTTAAGATTGCACTATTTTAGTTAAAGGAGAATTTCGGTTTTTTTTTAACCTGGACCCCTCTCCTCACATTAATTATGATCTGACGACTCACCCAGGGATCTCCGCAGCGTTTCTGGCCGTCCTGTGCGTTGTTTTGAGATCAATCCTCTCCAATACAGTCGTAAAATAGAGCTCCGTGGGGGCCAAGTGGCAGCCTGTCTTTCCTGCATCTAAATAGCCAGTTTTATTCCCGTTTTCGCCACATATCGTCATAATCTCATCCCTCAACAACCACCAATCGTATTGTGACCCATGTATCGTGATACATATTGTATCGTGAGGGCCTTGCCAATACCCAGCCCTACTTCATATGTATCTTTAATGTATCGAATCGTTGGCAATGCATCGAGATGCGTATCGCATCGCCTCAGTGATGGAGATTTTCATCCCTAACACACACACACACACACACACACACACACACACACACACACACACACACACACACACACACACAATATTGCGTCTGCAGTTCCATCTTATCATTTCCATAATCAAATCACACAGAAAAGGCAACGTAACAACAACAACAAAGAATTGAAATACACCACAGCAAAACTGTTATGCCACTGCTGACTTTTTGGGGGATTATTTGATTGAATTTAAGATCTCTATCAAATTGATTGACTGAAAATAAAT
>NC_139631.1:17324278-17341778 GCF_964638095.1 Poromitra crassiceps | reverse complement strand
GAGTATTGCCCAGAACGTCCTACACATATCAGTGATTAGGAGGCCCACAGCATAGAACTCTATTTTCTTCAACCATTCCGTTAAAACGTTGCCCCTATCTCAGATATGCAGGCAGCACATAAGGTCGTTATATCTACACATTGCTGCAGGCCAGATGCAGGCTACTCTCGGTTTATGAATTGTCCCTTGTAAGCTCTCCTACCTCATATTACAGACTGTTTTGATCAATAGCCACATTCATATTGGTGTTTTCCCATACCCTCTGCACCAGCTTCAGTGCATCACATTATAGACTTTTCACTGGCCACAATATCAACTAAGGCTACTGCAAATAGAATGAAGTACCATTAAATATTTATGGTGTTCCGCTTTCTGCTTCTTGCTTGCCTGCCATCTACAAACATAAGAACCTGTCAGAGACGTTTGTGCTAACTTTGGTCAGCTCTGGTTTTTCGTTGCAAGTGTAGATTAGACAACAAAATAAGAAGCTCTTGATATTGTGGTTGCTGTTATTGACCCTCTCCCACCTTGTATGGTCCTTTGCTTTATTGCTTGGTTTTTCTCACTGTCAATAGCTAACAAGAACAAACTAAATAGGTTGTTGATAATATGTCTAGCAAGATTGTAGGCCAACAACAACTCAGTATGACGCGGCTCTGTGAGTCTCGCGTAACTGGGAAAGGGAGGACAATCTTCGGTGACACATCACACCCTCTCAACACCGAATATGAACCGTTATAATCAGGACGGAGGTACAGGGTACTACCTTTGCGGACCTCCCGTGCCCAGAGATACTTTATACCTTCCAGTATTGGTCTGCGATCATATTTGTCATAATTGTTTGTATTGTATAGCATAGCATTGTGCCGTACTGTATTGTATTGCAACGTGCCGTATCTTGAATGTATTGTATCTTGTCTGATTGAATGTGCCGTGTCTTGTGTGACTGCTACAGACGCATGGGAATTTTCCAAAAGGACAAACTAACCAAACTAACTAACTAACTCTGCCCTGTAGGATCCTTCGGTGACACAGGTGACCCAGTCTGCCCCTCCTGGAGGTCTGGAGGAGTATAACCCCTTCACAGATGCCCGAACGGTCAGCTTAACTAACATTATTGTGCGTGCGCGTGCATGTGTTGCAGTGTAGTGTTTGTGCCTATGTTGGTGTGTGTGTGTGTCTGAGTCGTTGACCTGATCTTATGCTATACCCCCTTTCTGTTTCTCTCCTCCACTCAGTCACAAAGGATTTCACTGACAAAATATGAATTGGCCTACTGTAATTATGATTTTGATTATGGCTCTGGCCTTCCATTGTACAAATACTAACATAACATCTTGGTTTTCAGCCCCCCCCTGGAAATGCCCCCAAATCAACTCCTGCCCCCTCTCAGAACACACAACCTGCCATCATGAAGCCCACAGAAGAACCGCCAGCCTACTCGCAGCAACAGACTCAGGTACAACACACACATCCGCACGCACACGCACACGCACACACGCACACACACACACACACACACACACACACACACACACACACACACACACACACACACACACACACACACACACATGTTGAATGAGATCTAGTTTTCTTTTAACCTTCATTTATCTAGGGAAGGTTGACTGGGGTATCTGTGCTCTTTTTCAGCACCCCCCTGCTTTACAACACTAGCACTACACAAACACATACACACACACACACACACACACACACACACTCTGCCTTTGCCATTGGTTTACCTTTCCTCTTTCATACACTCACCTGTCCTCAGATGGCCCAACAGCAGCATCATCAGTAGCCCCATAACGTGACGCCAGCTACTGTACTCCGAGATATTCCCGTACAGCAGTCGGCGTCACACAGCGTTAGAATCCTCAATAGGTGGACAAGGCTGTTCAAAAAGCTCTCCTACCCGTATCCGACCTCCGATTGCAGATCCGAAGATATGATCGCCAGCCTAGTGAAGCCATTTAACCGCCGGGGCGGTTAAATGATACTGCTGTGTGAAACAACCGTTTAGAAGCAGTCTTTGCACAGCCTGCACTGAATTTACAGCAGGGTGTGTTTGATCTCACTATCATGGTGCACCGCTTGCACGCAGCGAGCAAACAACACTTGCAGCTGTCAGTGATCAACGCAAATCCAGCGCACCTGGGAAGCAAAACATATCATGAAATACTCAAACTCCCAAGGTTCCTGTCGGCACTAGGAAGCTTCTCCTGTCCTTAATACGGCACAGGATGTGCAAAGACTGCTTCTAAACGGTTGTTTCACGCAGCAGTATAATTTAACCGCCCCGGCGAACTTACTGGCTTCACTAGGCTGGCGATCATATCTTGGGATCTGCAATCGGAGGTCGGATACGGGTAGGAGAGCTTTTTGAACAGCCTTGTCCACCTATTGAGGATTCTAACGCTGTGTGACGCCGACTGCTGTACGAGAATATCTCTGAGTACAGTAGCTGGCGTCATGTTATGGGGCTACATCATCAGGTACCGTGTTTCATCTAGTCGTCTAGGGTGAACCTGTACAATACTGTGTGCTTTCTCCCTGTAGCATCAACCTCTGTAGAGTGAAGGCGGTCTAACATAGTGCCGACTGAAAGAGATAACTGAGTGAACAGTAGCTGTTTGTTTTTTTCTGTTTGCAAGTCCCTCTTTCAACCCAGTCCCAAACACAGCTTAGCCTACCAGAGTAATGGGTGATCCAATATCCCTTACCTCATTGCATATCATAACACCTCTCAAATGATGCATAGTTAACTCGAGTTCACTTCAAGAGCATCTCTTGTTTGTATTAGGACCAGGCGCGTGCTCAGGCTGAGTTGTTGAGAAGGCAGGAGGAGTTGGAGAAGAAAGCAGCAGAGCTCGATCGCCGGGAGAGAGAGTTACAATCCCATGGAGCTGCAGGTAAGTCAGTCAGTCACTCAGTCATTCACTACTTGCTTCACTCACTCACTAAGTCACTCATTTTGTTCATTCGTATACTCGCTCCCTCTCTTGAACTCATGTCGTAGTTTGTTAATCTAGTATGAATCTATGAAATCTCTTTCACTTTGCTAGACAGTATGCAAACATATAAAAGCGTGGAACATGTGCAGTGTCGTTATTATGTTGTAATGTGTATATTGTATATGTTGTACATGTTAGGTATTGTATATTTTTTATATGCATATGCGTCGGACCCCAGCTAATGTGGATCCTAATAAACTAAGCTAAACATGTCTTTGACCTCGTAGGGCGTAAGAACAACTGGCCACCGCTGCCAGAGAAGTTCCCGGTCGGGCCGTGTTTCTACCACGACATTGCAGTGGACATCCCAGTAGAGTTCCAGAAGACTGTCAAGATCATGTACAACCTCTGGATGTGTGAGTAGTGGATCACGCCAAACACCCCAAATCAGGCAGTATTTTCTCCCGTTGCAGTGTCATGAACTCAAGGTCTCCAGAACACATACAGGGTTACAAGACACATTGCAATGTGTGTATAACAAACATATTTCTAAACAAAGTCAGATATCATACTGACATCTTTGCCAGGCTTTAAAAATCAGGTTTGCCCCATAGAATCCACTTCTGACTGAAATACATCTCAAGACTTTCATAATCATCTGATTAAAATAAATGAGCAGAAATATGATTTATGTTGCTATGTTGTCCTATGGTTGCACTGATGTTGTATGTGGTATATTGCTACTGCTATTTCGACCTGTACTGAAAATTACTTCCACCAGCCTAACCGTGTGGTAATAAAAGAAACTTAAAACTTGAACTATCAAGCATGCACTCACTCTGCTCATCTTTCAAATCAAATTAGTATTTGATTTATTTTACTGAGCTTCTAGTATTCATTCAGGTTCATGTTAAACTGTATTGTCCCCGAGGGGAAATCTGTCTTGGGCACAGTACACAGTTGCTTCACATTGCAGAAACATCACACAACACAGGAAGCATTTGACACAGAAGTTGCTGGGCATAAAAAAACAAAGCATAAGACCTTTGACTATTGACAACATGAGGGCTTAACCAAGTGACTGTAGGAGTTAAAGTGCTAAGGTGCTTGTATGTTTATTGCACATTGCTCTATTGCACTAATATTTTAATTGTTTCACTATATTCACTTACACATGTGGGTCTTCTTCGGTTCTTCATTTTGTTGTGTTTTCTCTCCAGTCCATACGGGGACGCTGTTTATCAACATGTTTGGCTGCCTGGCCTGGTTCTGCGTGGATCCGACCCGTGGTGTAGATTTTGGCCTGGCCATGCTGTGGTTCATGCTCTTTACCCCCTGTTCCTTCATCTGCTGGTACAGACCGCTTTATGGGGCTTTCAGGCAAGTATATACTGTACATGGGCAAATACACCAGCTTCCACAGTGATAGAAATATAGAAATGGATCATCATATTGCCCTAATTAAAAAAAGCAAAAGGTAGTAACTGTTCCTAGTGTTAAACTAATATAAATAGCTACTTAAAGGGACAGCTCACCCTAAAATCCAAAATACATATTCTTCCTCTCACCTATAGTGCTATTTATCCATATACCGGTAGATTGTTTTGTGTTAGTAGTCTGCGTTTTGGAGATACCAGCCATAGAGACTTCAGCCTTCTCTCCAATACAATAGAACCGGATGGCACTCGGCTTGTGATGCTCAAAGCGCCAAAAAAATACAATTGAAAAACTCAACAGCAGTGTCTCTTTCCAGAAATCATGACCTGGTTACTCAAGATAATCCACAGACTTCTTGTGAGCAGTTTTATGTAGGAACTATTTTCGACCGAACTACACCTGCTAGCTAGCTGCTGCTAGTTTCATGTAGGAACTAGCTACTGTAGCAGCTAATGAGTGTAGTTTGGTCGAAAGTAGTTCCTACATTAAACTGCTCACAACAAGGTCTGTGGATTATCTTGTTATTATAACCAGGTCATTGTATTGGAGAGAAGGCAGACATCTCTACAGTCAATATCTCCAAAACCCAGACAACTATCCCAAAACAATCTAGATGGATAAATACCGGTACTGTAGCACTACAGGTGAGAGGAAAAATATGTATTTTTGATTTTAGGGTGAGGTGTCCCTTTAACTGACTTTTAAAGTAGGCTTAGTAGGAATTTATTCAAACTCGAAATATTGCGCCCGTCGCAATATCTTTTCTAGCACCGGGTGCTTCACGCATGTGCAGTTGAGCAATTGTGCGCCGCATGGTGCACCCCTTCGCCTTATTATATAGTAGTGAGATAACCTAACACTGACTAAAATGACAAAATCAAAATTTTGACCAAGATGTCACTGCCATTGAGCTTTGCAGGGCAGCATACTAGTGAGGAAGTTGCTATTTGGGGAGGGAATACAAAGTAAAGACACGGATAAAGGAAGATGACTTCCACAAATGAATAGAGGAGGAATAAGTGATTCAGTTGAATTAATAACCTCATGTTATTTTATCTCACCCACATTATTCTCTGTCACCAGAGGTGGAAAGAATACTGAGAAATCCTACTCAAGAACAAGTATTGTTAGGGAAAATTAAGTCAACTACAAGTAAAATTACCAGTCCAGGAAATTCCTCAAGTAAGACTAACAAATAAATAGCCTTTTTAAAAGTACTAAAGTAAAGGTACATTTGCATTACTTTAACAATGTTTTTTATTTTAATTATTTACCATGTTGCCAGTGTTTTCTAAGCTGTACCAATGTAATGTCATTAACCAGGAAGAGAAGAAATGCTATTCAGATAATGTTGTGGATCGTCGATTCATTTGTCTTGATAGTCTTGATTGCGATTTAATTTCATTGGCCCCTGCACTAACGAGCCACCAGTTTGGGCGCCCAAAATGAGGAAGTGATTCTGGACCTGCTAGCGAGCAGTCCCAATGCTACCGTGCTGTTTTCATAGTGTGGTGTGCAAAACAAAATCTGAATTTATTCACTAACGGAATGTACATTTAAAAGTAGTGAAGTGGAATATCTATTATTTAAATTACTTGATTTACTTAAGTACAATAACAAGAGAAATTGTACTTGACTACTTAACACCTCTGTCTGTCATGACTTCTCTTTCTCTCTCCACTGCAGGAGTGACAGTTCATTCCGCTTTTTTGTCTTCTTCTTCATCTATATCTGTCAGTTTGGAGTTCACGTGCTACAATCTATTGGCATCATTGGCTGGGGAACGTGGTGAGCATTTTGTGCTGTGTGTGTGTGTGTGTGTGTGTGTGTGTGTGGGTGTGTGTGTGTGTGTGTGTGTGTGTGTGTGTGTGTGTGTGTGTGTGTGTGTGTGTGTGTGTGTGTGTGTGTGTGTGTGTGTACACTCACGTTGTGAATTTTCTATGTTGGCAGTGGTTGGATAGCAGCTCTGACTGGCTTAAACAAAAGCATCCCAGTGGGCATCATCATGTTACTCATCGCTGCTCTGTTCACTGCCCTGTCTGTGGGCTCACTCATCATGTTTAAAAAGGTAACGCACTCACAGACTCCTCATGTTTAAAAAGGTAACACACTCACATACTACTACAACATGGCCACACCACTCATCATGTTTAAAAAGGTAACACACTCACAGACTACTCCAACATGGCCACACCATTCATCATGTTTAAAAAGGTAACACACTCACAGACTCCTCATGTTTAAAAAGGTAACACACTCACATACTACTACAACATGGCCACACCATTCATCATGTTTAAAAAGGTAACACACTCACAGACTCCTCATGTTTAAAAAGGTAACACACTCACATACTACTACAACATGGCCACACCACTCATCATGTTTAAAAAGGTAACACACTCACAGACTACTCCAACATGGCCACACCATTCATCATGTTTAAAAAGGTAACACACTCACAGACTCCTCATGTTTAAAAAGGTAACACACTCACATACTACTACAACATGGCCACACCATTCATCATGTTTAAAAAGGTAACACACTCACAGACTCCTCATGTTTAAAAAGGTAACACACTCACATACTACTACAACATGGCCACACCATTCATCATGTTTAAAAAGGTAACACACTCACAGACTCCTCATGTTTAAAAAGGTAACACACTCACATACTACTACAACATGGCCACACCATTCATCATGTTTAAAAAGGTAACACACTCACAGACTCCTCATGTTTAAAAAGGTAACACACTCACATACTACTACAACATGGCCACACCATTCATCATGTTTAAAAAGGTAACACACTCACAGACTCATCATGTTTAAAAAGGTAACACACTCACATACTACTACAACATGGCCACACCATTCATCATGTTTAAAAAGGTAACACACTCACATACTCCTCATGTTTAAAAAGGTAACACACTCACATACTACTACAACATGGCCACACCATTCATCATGTTTAAAAAGGTAACACACTCACATACTACTACAACATGGCCACACCACTCATCATGTTTAAAAAGGTAACACACTCACAGACTCATCATGTTTAAAAAGGTAACGCACTCACATACTACTACAACATGGCCACACCATTCATCATGTTTAAAAAGGTAACACACTCACAGACTCCTCATGTTTAAAAAGGTAACACACTCACATACTACTACAACATGGCCACACCATTCATCATGTTTAAAAAGGTAACACACTCACATACTACTACAACATGGCCACACCATTCATCATGTTTAAAAAGGTAACACACTCACAGACTCATCATGTTTAAAAAGGTAACGCACTCACATACTACTACAACATGGCCACACCATTCATCATGTTTAAAAAGGTAACACACTCACAGACTCCTCATGTTTAAAAAGGTAACACACTCACATACTACTACAACATGGCCACACCACTCATCATGTTTAAAAAGGTAACACACTCACAGACTCCTCATGTTTAAAAAGGTAACACACTCACATACTACTACAACATGGCCACACCATTCATCATGTTTAAAAAGGTAACACACTCACAGACTCCTCATGTTTAAAAAGGTAACACACTCACATACTACTACAACATGGCCACACCATTCATCATGTTTAAAAAGGTAACACACTCAAAGACTCCTCATGTTTAAAAAGGTAACACACTCACATACTACTACAACATGGCCACACCATTCATCATGTTTAAAAAGGTAACACACTCACATACTACTACAACATGGCCACACCATTCATCATGTTTAAAAAGGTAACACACTCACAGACTCCTCATGTTTAAAAAGGTAACACACTCACATACTACTACAACATGGCCACACCATTCATCATGTTTAAAAAGGTAACACACTCACAGACTCCTCATGTTTAAAAAGGTAACACACTCACATACTACTACAACATGGCCACACCATTCATCATGTTTAAAAAGGTAACACACTCACAGACTCCTCATGTTTAAAAAGGTAACACACTCACATACTACTACAACATGGCCACACCATTCATCATGTTTAAAAAGGTAACACACTCACAGACTCCTCATGTTTAAAAAGGTAACACACTCACATACTACTACAACATGGCCACACCACTCATCATGTTTAAAAAGGTAACACACTCACATACTACTACAACATGGCCACACCACTCATCATGTTTAAAAAGGTAACACACTCACAGACTACTACAACATGGCCACACCACTCATCATGTTTAAAAAGGTAACACACTCACAGACTACTACAACATGGCCACACCACTCATCATGTTTAAAAAGGTAACACACTCACATACTACTACAACATGGCCACACCACTCATCATGTTTAAAAAGGTAACACACTCACATACTACTACAACATGGCCACACCACTCATCATGTTTAAAACTTTAATTTAAATGGAACAAAACTATCAAGCAACACATATATGCTGAAGCCTGTTCACTTAGCTATGTCATAGCTTAACCATGTAAGGTAGTTGCCAAATTCATAAATATCAAATTATAACTTGAATTGAATGGAATGGCATCTTTACTTCCTTGATTTGATGTATTTCCCATCAAAAACAGGATATTGGGGTGGGACATGCATAACACAGGGAGGAATCATTCAAAAGTCTAAACCAACAGGATATCAGTTAGGCAGAGAAAGCCAGTTGTATTTGGTGGGTGGGGCGTAGGTTCCAGTTTCCCACCTCTTGTTGTTTCCTCTCTTTGCTAGGTGCACGCGCTGTATCGTACCACTGGGGCTAGTTTTGAGAAGGCCCAGCAGGAGTTTGCTACCGGGGTCATGTCTAACAAGACCGTCCAGACTGCAGCAGCCAACGCTGCAGCTAATGCTGCCACCACTGCTGCCCGCGGGGCCTTCAAACCCACTCCCTAGATGGACACAAAAGTTGGAGATGCACAACTGTGGTCCTGCAGGTTCTCAGATCAAACTGCTTCTATTTGTGAATATTGCTATCCTAAGATTGACCCTCCACCTTGATTAACAGGTGTTATTTCTAGTCACCGACAGGAAATAACAGTTATTGTGACAAGTGATCAGAGTTGTCCACCTTTACGTAAGTAAAACCATTTTTCAATGAAAAACACTCCTACATCCACCATGTCTGCTTTCCAGTCACACCCCCCAAATCAATGTGTCACTCGAGGTATGCTCTGACCGTGTGGGGGTTGTGTGCACGTGCACGTGTCCATGGGTCCGTGTGCATTCATCTTGCGCTCTCTTATGTATTCTTTTGCTTCTCCCCTTGTTCTTCTGTCCCCTTGAAGTCATCCTAGGCCGGGCAGAGGTTGAGGTACTGGCAGCAGACCTTATTTCTGTCATGGTGGTGATGACCTCCAAGCTTCTTCCTGCCTGATTAATACAGTAGCCACGAAAAGTTAATAAGATCTGATCATGGTGTTTTGCACATAATTCTGTCTTGCTCACATACTGAAAGTACGGTGTTTGAATGGGTGAGCCTGCGTGTGAATGTGTATTTCACTTTTAAGAGAAGAGTGGAACTGAGTGGATTTTGATGATGCTTGATGATGATCTGAAATGTAAAACATACTGTATCTCCTATATCAGTTTCTCTTCTGAAACTCTTGACAAATGCCATTCTGATCATGGGAGAATTTAGCCCACACCAACAGGAATAGGTCTCCATCTTCTTATTTGATGACCTGCCCACAACCCCAGCAATGCTCCTGCAACACCTGTCAGTTGAACCATAATCCCCACTCTTTTTACTACTTTGACAAAGTGGGTTGGGTCGGCATCTATGTGGCTTACTGAAACTTGTCAGCATGATAAAAACATGCATGTTTAGCACACTCAAGGTGGCTATTTCCTTGCCAAAGTTAGTCTGCCCCCAATTAGCCTTTTCTCTGCCTACTGGGGCCCCTGGTTTGGTGGAATGTCTGCCTACTTATTTCCCCTTGGTTTGTGTGTGAGGTGAGCTCCTGACGGTTATTGCATGTCCCACTGGCTGTTTGATTGGACCGTGTACTGATCCGTTTGTGTTGACACTGAACATCCAAGGTCAATAGGTCATCAGTTCTCACCACAAACCTAGTTCACTCAGCCTTTTTCGCACCTGGTGCTCTAAGAGAGGAACAAGACATATTCATATTTTCTTTATGTATGGCAGTTAACTCCATACTACTACAGTACGTGGCTTTCCAACAGTTGTTTTGGTAGCATTTGTATCGGTTAAAAGCTACCGCTGTAAATGAATCTGAGAGCCGCTTGGCTGTGGCCTCCTGCTGTCATGGTTCCTGGTGAAAGGCGGACGCAAACTGTATCTGTATCTTGCTCTGTTAAAGGAGAGAGACACCAGACAGGCCCACAAGGGGGAGTAGGAGAGCTGAGAGAAGTGACAGCCAGCCTTTACTCATAGTAGAATATGATCTGGACAGTGATAAAGGTAGGGTTGGTTTTTGACATCAACACATCTACATACAAATAGTATAAACAGTGCACTGTATATTATGTAAGTCATACATAATGCACACTCCAACTTCTGCATTTTTACACACTTCCTTTGAAGTTCCTGTCAGTATTTACATTACTGGCATCTGAAATGTTATTGCCAATATGATCAATATGCTCACACAGAAGATTGGACACAGAGGAATACCTAGTCAAAGACATCCCTTAGTTAGGTTACTTTTTACAGTAATACTGGTGTTATTATATAGCGCTAAGCTGTATGGACTGATACCAGGCTACTGTCACTGGACAAGCATTGCATTTGTATAGTGCTTTAGCTGGTGCTGGAGGCACCTCATTTTGGTAGCGAGTGTTTGGAGAAGTGCATGAAAGATGGCTGATGACTGGTACTGCTGTTATTACTACGGGACTGAATGTTATAAATTTATTACAGTGACTAAATACTCCTGTGAGGGTTATGAAGTTGAAGCTCAATAATCTGTCACAAAATAATGGGCCTACATTTTGTCAGTATTTTTCTTGTTTGGAAATATTTTGTTTTAAATTCACTGCACATTTGTTGTTTTATGTTGAACATACTAGTACAGAAAGAAACCCGTTTTCTTTTATTTATGTTGTAATTTATGTTATTTGCATTTAAATTTTGTTTTATTTGATTTTACATAATATATGTTTGTGTGGTTTTGTAATGACATGATCATAGCATCAACTAGCTTCAAAAAAGTGTTACGTGACTTTGCAACTTGACCCTGAAAGAGGTGCGGTTGTGTGGATGAATGTATGCATGGATGATTTGTCAAAAAGGAAAAAAATGTTTTTTCTTCCCTCAAGTGTTAATGCGATGTCCTGAAAAGCTGTGAGAAATCTACCAAATGTCAATATAGATTTGTTTTTAAATCTTGGTTCGTGATGTGTTCCCTTGCCATGTTTTACTTTTAAAACATTAGTTTTTATTTGCTACGTCGAATCATTTGAGTTCCATTGATCAATGTGTTTAAACAGTATTCAGTCAAACGTTATATGAAGCCATGACACAGTGGGCAGTTCCTTGATGTACAGTATTCGGCTAGCTGGCCTCGTCACGGGATGACTTTGTGTTCGAGGTTTTCTGACACAAAACAGTGTTTTTGGCCTGTGATCATGTTATTTCACTGAATTTGAGAAGAAACTCATAAGGGACACTTGTACATTTTGTAAAGTTGAAAATCTGATCCCCATCATCAATCATATAAAAAAAAATGCACTGTCTCGCCTTTGTCGCATGTGAAATAGTTTGAGTTTTGTATATTTATGGTATTAACATGAAATAAAATTTGAAAGAAATATCCATCTGTCTCATGACGTTCTTGTGAGGGTTTATGCAAAAAGAATAGCCTATTTTCCGACTCTAGGTGTCAGTGTTGCTTAAGGACTTGGAGGTTTGCAGTTTCTTGCTGAAGAAAAACGACCCTTAGAAATGTGTACTTTGTTTCACATTCATCACAGACATTGACTGAAGAAGGTGAGGTTTATTTGTTCATGAGTTCGAGCACAGACTGGATTTCTCTCCTCACGCATCAACCTTTCACATTCATGTGGCATCATACAATGTGCCACAGATGCTATTACTCTTGTTAATATAACAAAAACAGTGAATGTGTTAATTTAAGCACAGACAGATTAGAAATGCTATGTGGTACAAGTCCATGTTACACTTTAATTTTTCAGTCACATCTCACAGGCACACTACTCACTTTCGCAGCAAACGGGCGCGCACACACACACACACACTAAAGTTTAATTATTGCACATCTCATCTACAATGAATAAACCGAATAAACACAATCACATGACTCATGTTACATTTACAGCGACTATTATAGAATGTTTGAACAAAGTAAAACAGGAGAATACAGAAGATGAAACAAGGTCAAAAGGAATGGAACGCTGAAGTGCAAAACACAAAATCAGATGCTCTTTGGAATGGGAAATATTCTGGAAGAACCAAACAGTCTTTCTTAGTTAGAATGACTCTTCTGATCCCGGAGCCGTAGAGAAGACACACTTTGTAAAATTGTCCAAACCATGCCACAATAAAGTCTTTCTAATGTATTCACCACCTCAGTGTGCCTTGGACGTCTTTACAAAGTTGTCTTTTCACCAGCTGCAAGATCAGTAAGCTACTTGCTACAAAGACTGAACTCTTGTTTGTTTGCTTCTCTGCATGCAATAAGGTAACTCATGCTAAACTGCTGTGGCCTGCTTTATCTCACTGTGAGCAAACATCCTCACATGAAAGCTCGCCACAGTAAAAAACCTATGGCGAGGCTCTGTTCTCTTTCTAAACACACTTCAGCCAGTTATTAAGCTGCGATAGACCCCAAAACAATTGATTTAACAGGAGGAACTCCCTTTGAAGTGAACAATCCCTTAACTGGCACATCTGAACTGAGCTAAAGAGAGATTTACTGCCATGCTGTGCCACAGAATCAGAACATCTGGGCATTTAGAAACCTCGAAGGTTAATGGCTAGCAGCACGCACACGCACGCACACGCACACACACACACACACACACACACACACACACCGTGTTTCAGTTGACACATCTGCTAGTATTCAGAGTAGTTTGTTGAGGTTTGCAGGTGAACCATGTAAATGTTTTACTCTGTGTTCAACCTGTCCTTAATAACACTAATGATATATCCATATCCCTATCATAAACTAAACCCTTGCCAGTACACTCCAGTGGTTTCTAATGGATTAAGGCAGGAGGAATCATTATTAAAATCAACAGTGTCTCGGTCACGTTCTTTCACCTGCTGCTGGGCAGAGGCTGTTTTGGCAGTTAAACCTGACGTTTTAGTAGGTGACAAATGAGATTCTTTTTCTTTTTCTCGGTAACATCAGGTACAGTGGTTTTCTGGCTGGAACACCATGCTCGGATGGTGCAGGGAAGCCTATACGAGTCTCTGATGTCTCTGTGAACAAGCCTCAAGACTCTGAACAAGGGATCTATCTTTTTGAGTGAACCTGAAGAAAATCATTCACTGAATTAACATCCTTCCTCCTTCCAAGGAAACGGGCAGGCTTCCACTGCAGGAGAAAATAGGGACAGGATGGGTTCCCTGTGTTTCCTAAGGATCCCTGTGGCTCAGAGCAGGCAGATCAGGTTCTTGCCCTCCTCGATCTCCTCCTGGACCTTATCGCTGGAGGTGGCGATCTCAGCCTGCGCCGAGAAAACGGCGCACAGGAAGGCCGCCAGCGTTCCACCTATCGCTGCGTAGAACGCCCAGCCGAGAGAACACTGAGCCGGCCTATAGGGAGAGGCCTCGTGGCCGCAGTAGCCAATCACCTTCTCTGAACCCCAGCCGGCAGGGTAGAGCATGAGGCCCACCATCAGCAACAGCCCTGGAGGCGGGACAGATGTTGAGACGAAGTGTTTAGTCACATACGTAAACATGTAGGCTGAAAGCACAAACAGATCACAGTGCAGCTGCTGGGAAACAGATGACTCAACTATGGCCTATTAGAGCTCCATTTATCCGCTGACAAGAGTTTGATTTATGATGAGAGGCACAACCCCACTTGACTGCCCCCTACAGTGATGTCATATAATGACAGATTAGCTGGTTGACGACGGGCCCCGCCCACTCACACATACCTGTGGGATTCCATTGTTCTAATACACACACTTTACAAGCCAGTATTGTTGGCTGTTGACAGACATACACTGAACGTACACACATACTCAGACACACACGTCTCCGCCGCCTCACCTGCGATGGCCTGAAGCAGTCCGCAGACATTGAAGATGCTTTTCTTCAGGATGCTCTGGAAGCACAGGCTGAAGATGGAGATGCAGGCCACGCCACCGAGCACCAACGTCCCCGCCGCCAGAAACAACATGGCCGTCTGCCAGAAGCCGCTGGCCACCTCGCCGAACGTCCCGGCGTAGGGCCCGCAGGTCACGCCTCCTCCCCGCGTCCCGAGGCGAAGGCAGCGGCTGTAGAGGCCCAGAGAGGGCCGGTACTCCCCGGAGTCCACTCCCACACCGCTCACGCTGGAGTCCGACCGGGGAAATCCCAACAGCCAGTCAGGGCTCATGAAGGCGATGAGCTCAGCGAAGGCCACCACGATGCTGAGCAGAGTCCACAGCATGGAGCGGCACGTTACAATCACATGGCACATGGTGGCAACAACCAAAGACTCAATTTAAAACACTTGAGAAACACTTGAAGCCCTTTAAAAGCTCCTCCAAAGTGACAGAGCACTGGAATTTTACGAGGTCCTCCAAGTGACAGAGCACTGGTATTGGAAAAGTTTTTAAAATTCCTTTCCTAAAAAAGAGAACGGTCCGATTAGTGTGTTGCTGGCTAAACGTTCCCTGTCCAGATCCAGATGGGCTGTTGATCTTATCCTCTCTGGGTAAATGTTTTCCCTCTTCTCAAGAGTTCCCACTCTTTCTCCCTCGCTTCCCTCTTTTGGTTAGGGGTGCGTTTGGTCATCCCACACAGCTACAACGCCCCGAAGCAGCTTCCCTCAGCCATGGTGCCAGCTGGAGAACGCACCTGCAGACACACACAGAGAGAGAGACATGGGGATTACCAACTGCGTCCAAGACAGGAGAGAGGGGAGGGGAGGGGAGGGGAGAGGAGGGGAGGAGAGGAGAGGGGAGGGGAGGGGAGGGGAGGGGAGGAGGAGAGGAGAGGAGAGGGGAGGAGGAGAGGAGGGGGAGGGGAGGAGAAGAGAGGAGATGGGATGGGAGGACAAGGGAGGAGAAGAGAGGAGAGGAGAGGGGGGGGGGAGAGACTAGGAGAGGAAAGAATGGCTTATTGAGTTATGTACAGTATGGGAGAAGGGAGAGAGAAGAGAAGATAAAGAGGGACACCACCATAGGAAGAAGAAACATCTACTGATTACTCGACCGCTGTGAAGCCGCAAGCTTGTGTCCGCTGGATACCTCACAGCGTGTCTGTCCCCTATTCATCACAGAGAGACCCAGGACATTCCCATAAACAGAGAGAGAGAGAGGGAGAGAGAGTTCAAATTGACTATCAGCCAGCTGTGAGTGCATCACAAGCAACAGTTCCAGATGTCTGTTGATTTAAAGCCATGAGAGTGTTGGAACAGTCATGGTGAATCATGACACACAGAGAAATGCACACTCACAAAGGCCAGAGTTGATACTGCAGTCTTTTGACTCATACTGTCTCTGCCTTTGTGTGTTTGTTTTGATCTGTAAAGTGACAGAAGAATGTGATGTTTTGCCAGTGAGCACCTGTCAGTACAGATCAGCACTTCAGGCTGTTAACTCATCATGCAACACCTCACAATGACACACAGTGCAGCATGCCAGAGCCACGCCGCTGTAGAAACCACACACAGGGGCACCGGGGGCAGACGTTCAACTGTAGCTTCATCATCCTGTTTACAATGGAGTACCACAGGAATGAGTCCGGTTTCGTTTAGTTGAAAAGTCAATGGGATTTTTGTATGGGGATTTTGGAGAGGACCACCTTTATGATTTTCGAAGCATAAATAATTTTACGCAATTTTCAGAAAACGCTTCTTCATTTGTGACGATTATCTTGCTGAACACAAAGTTTGCTGTTTCATAAACTTTTTTTAACCACACAGACTTTATTTCATGCATTTAACCAAAATTCCCATACAGAAATCCCATTGACTTTTACACATAGGAACCAGGAAGTGCAGGGACTTCTGGGTAAGCCTAGAAAAATGTGTCATCCCTCTGGGACTCTGGAAATTACAGTCTGAATAGCATGTAATACATTTGAGGGTTATTATTTATAGATTTGGTTATTAGCTTTATTACAGCGTTATGTTACATTGTTTTTGTGTCTCAAGCATGATGCTGTTGCCTTTCTTTCCTTCCTTCCTTCCTTCCCTCCATAATAACTTCACTCTCTGGATTTTGGACCCTGAGTTATTGAAAGTAATCAGATTACATTGCTGAGCAAACAAGTAGTTTCTTATTAATACCAATTTGCCACCAGTAATCACTGCTAGATTACAAATAATAGCTCAATTATAACAGATAACATTTTGAGAGTAACCTTTCTCAACCATGTGTGTGTGTGTGTGTGTGTGTGTGTGTGTGTGTGCGTGCGTGCGTGTGTCCCAATCACGCTGATTGGGATATACTGTTGCTATGTTATGACCCCGTTGCTGTGGCCACACTGGCCTCGATGCAGCCATGTCCTGGAGGTTTCTTAGAAGCCCTCTGACATCATGAGCCAGTATCATGATATACACAGAAGATATGTGGGATGTCGGTTAGATACAGCGTGGTCGTCTCTACGGTCTTGGTGGAGCTCACTGTTGAATCTCTCCAAGTCGATATATCCTCCTAAGAAGGTCAGGAGAAGCTTAAGTGTCTCCAGTCTCTATCAGTTATGGAATGTCCCATAAATCAGGCTTTGCCTCGGCTTAACTGATTCATAACTTTCATTAAAAAGGGGAGGGAGGGCCGTTAAATGTATAAGGGCGGATTGTTCTATCAAGTTATTGCACTAATATGTTCTGTCTGTGTCAATTTCATGGTGTTGAAATGTTCAGCACCAAAACAGTCATTAAGAACTAGAAGTCATGCTGATGCCCTGGGGGGTGAGCGAGGCATTAGGATA